>NC_071272.1:11929466-12169466 GCF_023375685.1 Ictalurus furcatus
CAATAACAAAGAAATTTAATCCCAGTTTATTTAGCGTTTGTTTAGCGTATTATGTTTAATTGTAGACAAACTAACATGAGCCCAAATAGTTTTTTAAACAAAAAACTTAAAACAAGTATAATTTTCATTTCTGAGTGTAGATTATTGACAGACATGATATTATAACCTAAGTATAACTATATAACTTATAAGGTGCATTTTGTGAGCTCGTAATCAACTTGAGGCATAAAAAAAGTTTATTAAAATAAAACATATTCATTTTTTGTTTGTTTGTTTTTTTAGGAAACTTGGCCAGAAAGCTTCGCAATAGGTGTGGATCTCGTAAAACAAAACAATATTTTTTTGTACACTCACTGTGCAAGTAAAATTGACCGATGAGCAAGCTTGGGGAGTAACGGAATACGTGTAACAGCGTTACGTAATCAGGATACAAAAAACTGGTAACTGTAATCTGATTACAGGTACATTTTGTTAAAAATGGGAATCCAATCAGGATTACAATTCCTTTTATTTAAAAGGAAAGAAATTAATCTTTTGACATAACACAATATAGACAGCTGCTTGATTATATCTCTTGCCAGTCATGTCTCACATGAGCAACCTCCTAGTACAAAGTTAATTTGGTACAAATTAACACAAATTGCTCTCTGAAATGCTTTTGTAGGGCGACCATATTTCCTCTTTTTCCTGGACATGTTCTCTTTTTCAGACCTTAAAATTTTGTGTGCGCATATTTGCATTGCTTTAACCCCTCTCTGTAATTCCGGCCTTCGCGCACACCAATTCGTCGATTTTAAAAGGCTTGCAGCAACTACTGGCCAAATTTTTGCATAGTTTTTTGAAGATAATCTTTTATTTTGAAATTAATGCCTTCAACACGTTCCAAAAAAGTTGGGCAATTTAGGACTAATAACGATGTGACAAGTTGAAATAAGAAGGTGATGTGAAACAGGTGAGGCAATCGTCTAATCATAGTATATAAGGCCTAGTCCTTCACGAGCAAGGATGGGTCGAGGCTCGCCAATTTGCCAACAGATGCATCAGCAAATAATCCAAGACTTTGAGAACAACATTTCACCTTCTACAGTGTACAATATAATTAAAAGATTCAAGGAATCCGGTTAAATCTCGGTGTGTAAAGGTCAAGGCCGAAAACCACTTCTGAATGCGCATGATCTCTGATCCCTCAGACGTCACTGTCTTAAAAACAGTCATGAGTCTGTAATGGATATCCTGACATGGGCTCAGGAATACTTTGATAAACCTTTGTCAGTCAACACCATTCACCGCTGCACCCACAGATGCAAGTTAAAGATTTACTATGCAAAGCAGAAGCCATACATCAACACTATCCAGAAGCATCGCAGACTCCTCTGTGCTCGGCCTCATCTGAGATGGAGAGTAGCACAGTGGAATCATGTTTTGTAGTCCGACGAGTCAACATTTCAAATAGTTTTTGGACAAAACAGCCATCGTGTTCTCCAGGACGAAGAGGAAAAGGATCATCCAAGCTGTTATCAGTGTCAGGTCCAAAAGCCAGTGTCTGTCATGGTATGGAGGTGTGTCAGTGCTCATGTTACACAGTGGTAAACAGTTGAGTGTCATCAGATTTGAAATGAGTGTATATATTCAAAATTAAATTAAATTCACAAAGTAAAACATCAAATAATGTGTTAATAATGTGTTTTCAGTATAGCACAGGGTGAATAGACTTTTCAAATGACTCTTTTTGTTTGTTTGTTTGTTTGCATTATCCATACTGTCGCAACTTTTTCAGAATTGGGGTTGTATTTTATTCCATGGACATTCAAAAGAATGTAGGTAAAAATGTAAAACATGGGCAGAGTGAAGCCAATTATATATATATATATATATATATATATATATATATATATATATATATATATATATATATATATATATATATATATTTGTGTGATGCTAATAGTGTGTTTTTTTTTCAGGGTATTAAAGTCTGCATTCATAGTAACACTGTTGTGAATATGCTATTAAGACTGTCTCTCTTTGCCTAAAGCTGTGTGAGAAATCTTCAAGCAAGGCATCGTCCCAGTCAGTCCTCCCAATTTATATATGAGTAGTTCTAAATACATAGACGCACATCCTCATACACAACAACTACTTAACAAATCGCATCCTGTGCATAGAAACATACGTGACTCCGATTTACGCATGAAGGTATGACAACTGCAGCCAATGGATTCCTTCAGTTTGCTTAAGTAAAACTTTCCGTTTGTACATGAAGCTGCATAAAGTCAAAATAATAATAATAATAATAATAATAATTATATATATATATATATATATATATATATATATATATATATATATATATATATATATATATAAAATCTGTCTCTAGATATAGATATCTCTAATATAGATATCTCTAGTATATATCTCTAAGTCAAAATAAGGATAATTTACATAGAAGTCATGCTCCTGTGTTGTGTTCCCCAGGTTTCTCACTCTAAATGAAGTGAAAATGAGTCTACCACTGTATAATTAGGCACTAAACAGAAAAAAAAACACTAATATATATGTAATATGTTTAGGGTTTTTTCTTTTGGAGGACAGCATTCTCAGATTACTTTCAACTCAATACTTTATGGTACAACTGTTTAAGACCAGACAATGAGAGCATTTACAGTTTCACAAAAAAAAAAAAAAAAACAACATCAGGAGAATTACAGGTGATACATGGGAATGAAGAAGAACAGCATAACTGTGTAGAATGTTTAACTACGTACAGTAACTGAAGTGCTGAAGTGATTTAAAGGGAATTTGGGCAGTGGTGACTTAGTGGTTAAGGCACTGGGTTACTGATTTGAAGGTTAGGGGTTCAAGCTCCAGCACTGCCAGGCTCTGGGTTACTGATTTGAAGGTCAGGGGTTCAAGCCTCAGCACAGCCAGGCTCTGGGTTACTGATTTGAAGGCCAGATATTCAAGCTCCAGCACTGCCAGGCTCTGGGTTACTGATTTGAAGGTCAGGGGTTCAAGCCCTACCACTGCCAGGCTCTGGGTTACTGATTTGAAGGTCAAGGGGTCAAGCCCCAGCACTGCCAGGCTCTGGGTTACTGATTTGAAGGTCAAGGGGTCAAGCCCCAGCACTGCCAGGCTCTGGGTTACTGATTTGAAGGTCGGGGGTTCAAGCCCGAGCACTGTCAAGCTGCCACTGTTGGGCCCTTGAGCAAGGCTCCGAATCTCTGCTCCAGGAGTGCTGTATCATGGCTGACCCTGCGCTCTGACCCCTACTTCCTGACATGCTGGGGTATATGAAGAAAAGAATTTCACTGTGCTCTAATGTATATGTGACCAATAAAGACTCATTATCATTATTTTTTGCTGGTATCATCAACATGATTACATTAAATAAAAACCAAACTATGGCTAAAGCATTTTTTTTTTTAAAGTAGTAAGGACTTTTTAGAAATAGAATATGTATTTAAGTCAACACCTGAACTTATCCAGTTCCTCAACCTCAGCTACATCACTCAAGTTCTTAATCACTCTCAACCACACGTCCTGTGAAACTTTCTGGCAAACCTTCCATCTAGTAAGCTAGGGAACTGTTTTTCCAAACAACGAAGTCTTTCCCAAATAAAGGAACTGTTCATTATAGACAACAATATTTTATCAGATGTACTTAAGTTTCTGGGTTTGTTACACTTCATAAAGATCTGAAAAAGTTCGCTCTGCTACAAAGCTGCAAGTCAACATTTAATTATCCTTTTCTGTAAAGATTTTCTTTTCCTAACAATGGAGAATATTCTTTTATAAATGACAAAAAAAAAACAAACAATAACACCACCGCGTGCATGAAGTTATTATTTTTTTTTTTAGCATAAAATGATTATTTTTTGGAGATCGCAGCAAAGATTTGCTGCCTTGTACACAGTGCGTGCTCTGTGTGGGTTAAACAGAGAGTTATATGGCTCTATAAATAAAAGTATATTTTATTTATTTAATTCATGCACACCTCCAAATGCTCTGGGAAACGTCTAACAAATAAAATAAAGTGCACTTCTGATTCATATTTCTAATTGTTTTCATTTGGAACATATTATCTGTTCAATAATGTATTTGCATTTGCTGAGATCGAAATGTGTCAGAACATGTAACGTCTGTGTAACATGTCATTAGGGGCAGGACGCAAGTGCGTATCCATGAATCATAATGAGAGTTTGTAGCATGGGTCAGTAAATGGGATATCAACATCAAAGGAGGAGGATCCAGAATAAAAAACGATAACAGCGACACGCTGGAAAACCGGAAAGAAAACCAAAAGAAAATAAGCAGAATGCATGAAAACAATAGGCAAGACTTCACAAAGAGGAATGGAGATAAAAGGGCATACAGAAAATAACCAAACTAGTTAAAAGGTTGAAAAAATAAAGTGCATCTCCTATTTGTATCTCTAATTGTACTCATTTAGAACACATTATCCGTTCAATGAAGTATTTGTATTTGATTACATCGATTATATATAAAATTCAAGTGTGATTCATAGAAGAAAGCCAAAAGGGTCATTTTGGGGTTTTTTTTAATTCAGGAATTTCTGAAATAGCAAAATAGCACCACACATACACTTGGAATGGGGTTAAAAAAGGTAATCCCTGATCCACATCCAAGGTAATCCACATTTTGAATTTTTCAATTATATAACTTCTATAACTGACACGTATACGACTGTCCTAAAAAACGAAAGAACTCAGTTACAGTATAAACTGATTAATAGAGGATGCCAATAAAGATGAGATAAAGTAGGCCATAGAGAGAGAGAGAGAGAGAGAGAGAGAGAGAGAGAATATAGCCATGCTGACTGGAAAAGCCTTGCTCATTTAGTGCTGATCATACACACACACACACACACACACACACACACACACACCAATCCCAAATGAATGTGCTGACCAGTGTTCTAGCAGGTTGTTAAGGCACTGCATGAGGTCGAGCGGGCTGTACGCACGCACACATACACACACACACACAGCAGAGTAACACAGCGACTCTCCTATAGCAGTGCTATCACTCAGCAGAGGGTCATTTGGCCAAAGCGTTTTGTTGTTCTCTCTGCCACATAAGCATTTACCCAGAATCCCCTGGACACCTTGCACTTACACCGCTAGCCTTTAACAAAGATGGAGAATCAATACTGAATGCATAAGTAAAAATTCAATAATGCTATGACACACAGGAAATGCCACTCTGCCTCTCATTACAACCCCTCCTCCTTTCCCATTTTGACCCACAGGGTGAGCTGACAGCTGCTGAAATCTGCTGTAGAAATACAATAATGGAATGATTGCAGCTTATCAAATATTGGTAAAAAGCCCAGGGTAGAGCCCTTTAACAGATTGGGTGACCGTAGCTTAATGATGGGGGAAATAGGGGGGAAAAAATGTATAAAAGCAAACATATTGACAAAAAAAAACTTTTAAAACTGTAATCATGGCTCAAAATTAGTTTTGTATTTGGTTAACCATTTACACTCCCAGATTATTAGTCAGTTATTCATTATAAAAAGTTGTATGCAATAACTAGTGGAACTGTAGTCATACATGCGAGGAATGACTATTTATGGATTTTTCCAGAAAGACAGAACAACTCGCCTAACATTCTTTACGATTGAAATGTGATCTTTGCTTTCGTCCAAGATTTTATTTGGTAACGAAATTATTTTATAAAGCTTTCCTATTTCCCACACTACCCACAATGCTGTTCGACTGCCTGCTGACAGTGATGCAGCAGGATTTCACCCGTGTTTCACCTATTCGCCTGTACCTAAAGAGAGTGATGCGGCGGCGCTTTAGTATTTCTGTGCCTGCTTAAGGCAGTGCAAAGTGGTCATTCTTATGGAGATAGACGAGTAGTATACCTAACCAAGCAGATCAACGCAGATCAGATTCCAAAGCTCCAACGTTGGTTGGTATCCCACTCATCATCTCGAAGATGGCTAACTAGGCAAGCCATAACTCAGCACCAGCACTGCATCCTGGATCTCTGAGTCCAACGTTTGCATCAACGCCTTCGTTAATAGGATGTTGCGGGACTATGGTGAGTGAGAAACAAAGCAATAACAATGTCCCCTTGTGACGTGAACTTCTCGCAGGAATAACAAATAACAAAAATACATCACTGATCAACAAACTAGCACCAGAATCGCTAAGCAAATCACAAATATTTCAATGCAAACATATTTAATGCATTTATAGAAAAGGTGTTTAGTGAGCAATCTAGACTGATGTGTCCTGGGAATTGTAGCAGACAGAATCTTAACAATACTTCGACTCAAACTTCATTTGTAATCAAATTGGGTTTTACAAACAATCTAAGTAAAAGCGAGCTAATTCCTTTTTTCATTTACGCAAAAAAAACAAAAACAAAGCCAAATTCCTGAAAGCTATTTGCACAAATTGCCCAGAGATGGCTTTAGAGTGCCACTTGGAGTGAGGAAAAAAAGATTTTTGTCCAAATAATCTTTACTGAGTGAGTGAGAGATGGACCCCAAAGCCTGGCAGTGCGCCAAGAGTGGCTAATTGGCCTTGGGTTTGTTCAAAGTATTGTGATTAATGAAGTTTCTAATGAGAGCTTTATGAAGGAGGGAGCCATCCATCTGCCACCGACTGCGGCGCTCATCAGGGATGGAGCCGAGCGAGCCGTTAGGATTACAGCGCTGTGCTGTGGCCGCTTCCATTTTTCTTTCTGTTTCTCATTATGGCAAGAAGTCAAGATTAAAATCGCTCGTGAGTGGCGATGTCTATGTACTGCATTAACCACAGACATGAGCAAAACACGTCACACACACACACACACATACAGTATATGACAACAAATGACTCACTTAACCACTGATCACTGTACAGATTGTCCTCTTCATCAAAGTATGCTTGTAATAACACACACACACTAAATAAATAAATAAATAAATATATAAAAATGACAGAAACAGTGGGTGTGTTTGTGTCCAGTGAAGTTTTGTATTACACTAATCGGAAAACTCATTTTGTGCATAACCGCTAGGTTTATTTTTAAAATGCCGTTATACAACCATGATGTTTTCCGCTTACTAATAAGATTAAGAAAAATAATGAACTTCACGCATCTAATACAACACTGAACTAATATTCAAAAGCTCTCAAAGGCATTGATTAGCCAAATCAGGGCTATTACATTACAGTTAGAACCAAAAAACTCTCCATAAGTGGAAGCAGTGTTTGTTTGCTTGCTTCAAAAGGCCCAAAAGGAGAACAGCATAATTAAAAAAACAACAACATTATTTATACTGAATTGCATAGAACCTTAGAAGTTATACTAGAATAGTAAATAGAATAATGCACATTGATTTTTGTTGTTGTCCTATTTCATAATGAATTGGATTCCAGAATATAGAGCTGTCCTACCTACTACACAGTATGACATTTTGTCATTTTAAAGGAATATAAAACACAGTTTCTGGTTCACACATAAAGGAAAATAGTATTTTAAAAAAAGTACAAAGTGAAACAGAAAACAAGGACATGCTGTCTGAAGTTTTAGTGCAATATTAGATTCTCAGGGTCATGCATGTAATAAAATATTTAATAATATGTCTCCTGTGATAAAGAACTTTGCATGCGCACGTCTCTGAATAAATACAGACTGAAATAGATTTCATCAGCTTTAGTTTTTGTGCAAAGATGAATGTTTTTCACAGATATTAATATGGTTTTACTGATTGACTGATCTGATTAACTGACTACAAGTCGTCTAGACCTAAAATAGCTCATTTAATGAAATCACCACATTTTTTGTGTGTGTGTGTTTTTTTTTGTCTTCATCTCAATTTGAGATAACGTCATAGCAGTGGTCAGAAACATTTCTCAATGCAACATCTGTGTAACATGGCGTTAGCGGCAGGATGCAAGTGCGTATCCAGGAATCATGATAAAAATTCTCAGCGTGGGTAAATAAACAGGATGTCAACATCCAAGAATCAAAACACGATAACAAGAAACCAAAATAGAAAATAAAAACAAAAGAAAATAGACAATATGCACAAAAACAACTGACAAGACTGGAATGGAGATGGAAGAGGAATGGAGATAACAGGGCATAAATAACCAAACTAGTTATGCAGAACACAGAACAGGTGCACACACTAAGAAAGAAACCAATGGTGGTGGAGGGACTGGAACCAAAACAAAAGGTACAGTGGATATAAAAAGTCTACACACCCCTGTTAAAATGGCAGGTTTTTGTGATGTAAAAAATTTAAACTAAGTTAAATCATGTCAGAAGCTTTTTCACCCTTATTGTGAAATTGCACTATAGAAATATCAAGTGACAAACACTTGAAATAAAAGAAAAACAAAAAACTTCCAATACATAGCTTGCATAAGTGTGCACACTATTTTATAATTGGGAATGTGGCAGCGTTCAGAATAATCCAATCACATTCAAAGTCATATTATACACCAGCCATCATTTAAAGTGAATGATTAAGCCCAAATAAAGCTATTCCTATAGGATTTTCCTGACATCTTCTTAGTAACATCCGACTAGAAAAGCCATGGGCCATAAAGAGCTTACAAAGCAGGTACGGGATCTCATTGTTGAAAAATATGAATCAGGTGAGGGTTACAAAAAAATATTTAATATACCATGGAAAACTGTAAAGACAATAATCAACAAGTGGAGAGAATATGGCACACCAGTGACACTACTAAGCACAGGATGTCCCTCTAAAATTGATTAGAAGATCAGGAGTAAACTGGTCAGGGAGGCTGCCAAGAGGCCGACAGCAACATTAAAAGAATTGCAGCAATTTCTAACAAGCACTGCTTGCGTCCTACATGTGACAATAATCTCCCGAATTCTCCATATCTCTGGGTTATGGGGTAGGGTGGCAAGATGGAAGCCTTTTTTAACCAAAAATAAAAAATAAAAAATACATCCAATCTCCCAAAACCATGTGGAATAATGTGTTATGGTCTGACGAGACCAAAGTTGAACTTTTTGGCCATAATACCAAAAGATATGTTTGGCACATAAAAAAACCACACATCACCAAAAGAACAGCATCCCCCGTGAAGCATTGTGGTGGCAGCATCACACTTTGGAGCTGTTTTTCTTCAACTGGAACTAGGGCTTTAATCAGGGTGGAGGGAATAATGAAAAGCTCCAAATACCAGTCAATTTTGGCACAAAACCTTAAGGCTTCTGCTAAAACACTTAAGTCGAAGAGGAATCTCACCTTTCCGCATGACAACGACCCAAAGCAAACCTCCAGATCAACAAAGGAATGGCTTCACCATAAAAAGATCAAAGTTTTAGAATATCCCAGCCAGAGTCCGGACCTAAATCCAATCACCAATCAAAGATCTGTATGGTGACCTGAAGAGGGCTGTGTACAGGAAATGCCAAGCCAATTTGACAGAGTTAGGATGCTTTTCCAAGGAAGAATGGCAAAATATTGCTAAGTCAAGATGTGCCAAACTGATTTCTTGAAATCTTACCTAAAAAGATAGAATGCTGTGATAAAATCTAAAGGTGCTTCGACTAAGTATTAGTTTAAGGGTGTGTACATTTATGCAACCAGCTTATTGTACATTTACTTTTTTTCATTTTTCCCCCTATAATGATTCGTATTTTTTTTTCTCTCTTTAATTAATAGGTTAAAATTTCACAATAGAGTTCATTTTCATTTTTTTTTACATCACAAAAACCTGCCATTATAACCGGGATGTGTAGACTTTTTTATATCCACTGTACAAAACAAAAATAAACACACATGGCAAAACAAAAACAAAAGCACATGGAGAGTGAAAGACAAAAGCAAGCAGAAGCACATTGCACTGAGAGGGCAAATTCATGATAATCTGTAAAATCCCAAAGGTCTCCATATACAATACTGGTGGACTGTAGTCTGAATGCAAACCCAGCAAAATATTTCAGTGGCTCGAATCAAGTACTGGCCATAGTTCAGTCTCTGTTTTTTTTTTTTTAAACAGTAACTGTTTAACATTTAGTCATGTTAGTTCTTTGTAAACAAGGATTTTTTTTGTAAGGACTTTGAAAGACAAAAACACAGGCATTGTCGATCCTGATGGAAATTAGATCACGGAGTAGCACATACACTATAGGGCAGTGGTGGCTCAGTGGTTAAGGCTCCAGGTTACTGATAAGACAGTCGGGGCTTCAAGCTCCAGCAGTGCCAAGCTGGAGCTGTTGGGCCCTTGAGCAAGGACCTTAATCTTATCTGCTCCAGGGGTGCCACATCATGGCTGACCCCAGCTTCCTGACATGTGAAGAAAAGAATTTCACTGCACTCTAATGTATATGTAACAAATAAAGGATTCTTCTTCTTCTTCTTCTTCTCCTTCTTCTCTGAAGGATAGCATTATTAAGGATAGCACCATGTAAAACTAATCCTTTCTGAGCGCTGTCAGAGGTGAAGCTGTAACTTTCAATTTTCCAACACGGACCTTTCAGTCTTCAGATGTAGGACTTTCCCGGTTTCTCAGTAACATGACAGTCTATATTTTATTCTTCGCATTAACTTAAAGAGCGTGAATAATGAGAACAGGGGCTAACCGGTTTCACAGATATCTCGCAACATTAAACGATATAGCAATAAACGGATAAAAATCTATGATGTGTTGTTTTTTAATAAATAAAATAGCGTAAAAGTTGGCAAATTGCTGTGAGGAATAAAACACCTCAGGATGGTTACAGCATCATGCAGTTAGCTGACACTGATTATGATTTGATGTAATATATTCAAAATATAAAAGGGCTCTGAAAATTAATCCGATCACAAATATCTGCAAAATGGTGTTAAATGAGTATAGGAAGGGAATGTAGGCTGTTGTGTGACTGGGCAAACTGAGTGATTCTGACCCTTTCTGCTCTCCGGACCTGCCTGATCCATCCTGATGCCCTACCTCTGGATGGAGTTCTCATCAACTGGAGGCTGCAGCCTGGAGATTGCTGAGGATGGTACCGCTTGAAGTACCATGGAAATGGTTTTGGACCTCAATTCCACATGGACATTCTCGCTGTGGTTGCTGGGACTACGGTTGCTGCTATGGCCTTGGGACAGCAATTACCACATACAGTTTTGCACTCAGGTCTCCTTTGGTGAACAGTGGACTAGTTCAACAAACAGACTTCATATAAAAACCATAATGAACTTTCTTTTACTTTCACACTATCCATTGTTACCCAGATGAGGATGGATTCCCTTCTGAGTCTGGTTCCTCTCAAGGTTTCTTCCTCATATCATCTTATGGAGTTTTTCGTTGCCACCGTCGCCACTGGCTTGCTCAATAGGGATAAATTCACACACTTAAAATCTGTATCCTGTGTTTATATGTTTCTGTAAACCTGCTTTGAGACAGTGACCGTTGATAAAAGGGCTGTACAAATAAAACTGAATTGAATTGAATTGAATTGAAGTGGCTCCCTGGGATTGGCTCCAGGTTCCCCCGCGACCCTGAAGAAGGAGTAAGTAGTAGAAGACGGATGGATGGATGAATTGAAGTGTATGCTTCGACACTTTAGAAAGTGTCGACACTTAAGAAAGTTGATTGGATCAACTTCTTGGAGAAGACTCCAAGAAGTTGATCCAATCAAGTTCTCTGAAGTAACAAACTAAGAACAGATCAAATCTCAGCAAGAAGACAATTTTTACAAAAAAATGCTACTACACACTGATTTCGATGAGCATGTTATGTTTTTTTGGGGTTTTTTTCCAGAGCGTTGTTCTTTTATACCCTCACATTATCCATGGGTGGTTTGTCTTGCGCAAAGGACAAGGGCAGACCCCATTAAGTGGCAAATTGCCATCTCACAGCTTAATCAGTATGCATCAGCAGTCTGCAGGGAACATATGAAAAGTCATTACGGTCAAATCAATTCTCAATTACATCTTTTTTTGCTGCCGCCATCGACACATTAAATAAACACCCAACGCTGTTGCCGCTCCCTTTGCTCGCCAGGTGACAGCAAAATGGCTCCATGCGCGCCGTTCGAGCAGGAAGTAAATGCTAATGGATTGTAAACAATTGCCAAATAACAACAAGGAAGGGGAAAGGGAGCCATAAGCACAGAGCGCAACAAGTACTATTAGTACATTCATTAGTGCTGTCACACATGGACAGATTCCGCTACATGTTAGCCATGGTGCTATAGACAAACAGGAAGACACACACACACACACACACACACACACACAGGAAATGGCCACACAGAGTGAGAAATTGAGGGAGATCACCTGAAAATGGAAGTTTGAGGTTTGGCACTCGTTTCAAACGCGGGTATGATGAAATGTGCTGGAAATATTTCTGTCGTCTGCATTAACATTCTGACTTCTGACTTCTGACAGCTTAGACAGTGAACGATATAAGCAAAGGGCAAAAACACTACAGGTGCCTTGTCACATACGCTTCAAGAATTATTTTATACAATATAACAGACGAATGTTGTAGAGTTCTTTCTGCTTTTTATGACTGATTCATGCCAAATTGGTGCTGTCTAGACTTAAAATTTTCTACAGGAATTTAAATAGATCTACTTTATTAAGCAAAAATAGAAAGTAATAGAATTCATTTTTAATCATTAATTGTTACAATTCTTAAAGAGTTACATTTCTAACATGGCAGACACGCTCTATAGACATCTCCTTATAGAACGCTTCATCATATCAACGGTTATACATTTAACTTTAAACAGCGCTTATTGTTGGGATGAAATTCTATGCAACAAAAAAGCCCTATCTTCAGAAAATCGCAAATCCCGTCAATGCCACAGACATCTGGGCGTTTCTGGGAGACAAGAGAGCAAAATTGGCTGTGTTCTCTGAATGGGAGGGGCATACTCTTTCTCCCCTGTCAATCACAGCAACACTGGCCAATCGTTGGCATCTGTGAGCTCATGTATGCGGAAGAGGGTTGATAGCGCTTTCCTCCAAATGCAACACGGCATGAGCAGAGTCTATTATTCAAGCCTGTGTGAATGTTAGACGTTACTATAGAACTGATAATGTATTTGAATGAGAATTAGGAATTCAACAGCAAAGTTGTCCATCCACCCATCCATTTTCCATCAGCCGCTTATCCTACACAGGGTCACAAGGGAGTCTGGAGCATATCCCAGGGAACTCCAGGCACAAGGCGAGCACGGGCACAATTACGCACATATTCATACAGTACAGACAATTTGGAAATGCCAAATCAGTCTACAACGCATGTCTTTGGACTCGGAGTACCTGGAGGAAACCCCCAAAGCACAATGAGAACATGCAAACTCCACGCACACAGGGTAGGGAGGATGTGGCAATCGAACCCTCAACTCGAGAGGTGCGAGGCAAATGTGTTAACCACTAAACCAGTGTGCCCCCTCAGCACTGGTGTTTTAAACTATATTTACAACATTCAATCAAGTCCATACCACAAATAGACTTGTTCTTCATACAATTAAGTTTCTGAAATGAACTAAGAACTTGATCTCTTTCACATCAGCAAGTGTAAGGTGGTCAGATTATCTTTTTTTTCTTGCATTAGAAATTGTCTAATTTCAATTAAAATCATTTTAAGTTGAAAATGCACTTCAGTGCATTCACGTGTAGATCATTTCGACTAGCTACAGTACTTCCACTTTCAACTGATTGACACAACTGTCACAGCAAAAAAGTACACAGCAAAAAAATGACATCTTAGCGAGTGAAAATATGTTGAGTATGAGCAAATATAACAAATATTTTTTATGAGATTTTTGTAGATCCTACTTGCAGATCATTTTGCTTCTTTCTAGAAATGAATGCTTAAAATTTGAAAAGATCTGCCAGACTATATCAAGCTTGAAATTGTTTTAAAATGTCTAGAAATATGTTTAATAATATTATATTTGGTTTACTATTATCTAATAATAGGATGTACTAGATACATTTGTGTGTGTGTGTGTGTGTGTATATATATATATATATATATATATATATATATATATATATATATATATATATATATATATATATATATATATACACACACACACACACACACACACACACGAGCTGCAACAACTAATCGATAAAATCAATAATAACCGATCATGAAAAGCGTTGTCAATGAATCTCATTATCGATTAGTTGGTCTGTGAGCGGCACGATGGAGATTTACTCATTGCGTTACTTCGGTTCAGAAAACACACTTTGGATATATATATATATATATATATATATATATATATATATATATATATATATATATATATATATATAATGTATTTTTGTTTACATTGTGTACGTAAGTATTTTAGTCGTTATTAAACTACAGTCCTAAATTAATAATATATATTCTGGTGTGTGTGTGTGTATGTGTGTGTGTGTGTGTGTGTGTGTGTGTGTGTGTGTGGTGGGGTCTTTTCTGCTTTGTACATACAGTTTACATTTTTGGCTGAATTTATGTTTGTAACACTCAGTTTGTGGATTTTATTTTAAATAAACAAAAAAAAAGATACTGAAAGTTTGCCCCGCCCCATCCGATTAATCGATTAATCGGAAAAATAACCAGCCAACTAATCGATTATGAAAATAATCATTACTTGCGGCCCTAATACACACATTTTCAAGATATTTTCACTTGCTGTCATTTATTATTATTATTATTTTTTTTTTTGCAGTGCAGTCATACTTAGGTATCATTTTCTTGATATTTTTCCCCACTCAGTTGGGTAATCTATAAGTGTTTACAACTTGAAATAAATAATTCTGTCCAGAATCAATGTGAAATATACCTATATGCTCGGTATTGCTTTGGGTGATATATTAAAGACAGTAGTAATGTGTGAAGGCCCTAAAACTGTCCAGCTGATTCACTACCCTGGGTGGTCCCCTACAGCAAACTTAAGTGTTTAAAGCAGGACCGTATTCCTGGAAAGAGATTACACCGTTTTGTCTCCCTGCACAAGCTTGTTCACGCTTTAAACCTATCAAAACCACGTCAGCCTCATTAAGTTACTGGTGGTTTAGAAATCTCCGCCTCTTCATTATTCAGAGTTTCATCACTGTCAAACTTTCAGCTGACTGATCACAGGACTCTGCGTCTCCAATCTACACTGCAACAGTGACTCCTTCTTCAAGCAGTCGCTGACCATCTTTCTATCAAATTCATAACTCATATCCAAACCCTGGTATTGAATTAGCAGGATTTAAAACCAACATTTTAGAACTAGTTTTAATGAAGCCCAAGTCCACAAAGTGCACAGCATATATAATGACTGTGGTCTGTATCCCAGCACTGAGCGCCAGCCTCTGTTCTGCACTGATCTGACAGAATCGGGGAAAGGGTGAATAACAAACACAGCCAAACTGGCATTTTAATGAGCGCACTTTCTTTTCTAATCACACTTGTTTAACCGGACAGTGACATGAACTATGTCTGTGCGATGGCAGCAAAGCTCTCGGCAGACTGTAGCATAGAGGAAATCCAATATTCAGTGGGTTGTTTTATGAAATTAGTGTTACTGGCTTTCCCATGGAGGTCCTGCATGGATACCATAAATATTCCCAACAGATTATGCCCAAGCCTTTCGAGTCTGGTTCCTTGCAAGGTTGCTTCTTTATGTCGTCTCACTGTATGATCACATTAGCAAGTGATCAAACTATCATGAGCTACAAAGTGGGAAAAAATATAGATATCTCTTTTGTTAGCGACAGTCTAGCTGGCTAACATAAGTGGAAGTTAAACAGCGAACTATATAGTTAGTGTTATAGATTTAACAAGCGAATATGTCTGTATGGTGATTGCTCTAAAGCACATAGCAAGGAATATACAGCATAACTCAACTAAAAATGCTACTTTGTTTATAGTTGTTGCTGTGAGCGGCCATGTTGATTTGACATCACGTGCTGAACTCCAATTAGGAATTTTGAGTTCAGGGGGCATTTTCTTTGAATTTTCCTAGTTGGAGGTTGGAAATTTCCAAGATCAGTCGAGATTTCACTGACAACGGGAAGCAACAACATGACAAGTGACATGTGCATCGAAATTTTCTCAATCCTTTGGAAATTAAGTATGGCATGGTAAAGTGGCAAACCCAGACAATTAGCTCGGATGATTTCTCAGGCCTCGGATCTATGGCGCGTGTGGTCTGGCCTTTCTTCAGTTCCCCATTTACAACCTTAGTTCCCACTTGCATTTAGTTCCCATTTACTGTGTGATATGCAAAAATGAAAAAAAACAACAACCTTGACAACACATAAATGAGGTTTCATGTTATTCGGACATATACTATATGACCTCTGTTACTCCTGAACGTTCGAACAACAGAACACACTGACATTATTTATAGCCTTCTGTTTTCAGTTACACTGAGAAAATGTAAAATCTTGCACAAATCCCAGACAGCACTACGTTTACATGTGACACAAGAGATACGTTTGAATAACTGCAATGCAAACGGGACACGTCCCAAATTGTGTACTAAAATAGTAGCCTTCTCCTCTATATAAAGTAACAAAAGGTAGCATAATATTTTAATATACTATACTATTCAGTAAGGAGAAAAATACAGCTTGGAAAGAAGTAGCAGAGATCATTGGTGGCCCTGGACCTAGTACATTTAGCCTGATGATGAAGCTAATATAAAGCCAAGCATGTAACTTTTATAAACCAAACAGCTAATTTACAACACTCACTAATGCATATTTAATTTAACTAGCAAACTAGTTAAACACAAAAACAAACAAACAAACAAAAAAAAAAACACTGGACAGATCATGCCCACAACTGACAACCATAGCAGTCATTACATGCACATAAAACAAATTACAAATAGACAACAAGCAGATTAAGATCTTCTGATAGATTTCTTGTGTATGTCCCTTGATCCCGTTTAAAAACTAAGGGGGATAGACCTTTTTCAGTTGCTGCCCCTCGTTTATGGAATCAATTGGCACTGGATATCCGCCTTTCACTTTCTATTATCATTTTTAAAAAGAGGCTGAAAGCTTACCTCTTCTCCCAGGTGTTTTAATCAAATTTTTACTATTGTTTATTGTCTGTCTCTATTTGGTTTTATTCTGTTTTCTATTTAACTTTTTCTTACTCTGTTCAGCACTTTGGGCAGCTTTGCTCTGTTTAAATGTGCTATATAAATAAAACTTACTTACTTACTTGTTGTTTGTTAGTGTGAACAGGGCCAGGGAGTTTTTCCACACCACCCTCTCCTCTGGCTTGCTCATCATCGATTTCTGTCAAGCTACTATATAAACAAAATGTAACCGAATAGATGACTCTTGAGTGACAGTAAAAGCAGAATGAAGTGGTAATACTGTAAGTAAACGTGAGCCTAATATAATATAACAATTTACTATAAATTCAGTGTTTCAAACCACCCACCCAACCAACCAACCCACACAAAAATGCTAAACACAAACCCTGAGACAAGCCACCATGGTTAGTCACACAGCGTTCTTCTGATCAAAACTGGGTCTTGCTTCAATGTCCTTATTAATTAGTTCCCATGGTGAGGATGCATTAAAGGCTAGAATCTTACTGTGTTCACATTTAAAGAAATCTATATAAATATACACACACAGAGACACACACGTAGCGAATCCCTTTAAAGAAAAGACAAATCAAACACCTGGGTGGCCAGACAGAAACATAGTCAGAGGAAAAACAGGAGGATGGAAGAGGAGAAAGATTACATATCCCTCTCTGAGTCGAGAAGAAAAGCTGTTCATGAAGGCGTCTGGAGCGCTGCGGGGCAGGGATCAGCGCTGAAACTATGTAAATTATTATTTTTTTGACAGATCTAATGACGTTCACAGCACAAACAGAAAGCGCTGCTTTTTCAGACGAACACAAATATCACAGGTGTTCACTAGGAAGCTAATCTTGGACAAGGCTGCCACACATATTACGGTTAAAGACAATAAAAAGTACAGGGTTTTTATCATAGTTACCAAATATTACATGCACACATACAGAATACACAGGTACTCATAAATCCACACACCAACACACAACCTGTTATTACTGATAGAGTAAAGCTCTGGGAGAGATGTGTGAGATGTGGATGAAAAAAAAAGAAGAACATTTATTGGGAGAGAACAACATGACCTGCTGAGCATAACCGTGTAATATCCTTGCTTCATGAGCAGCGTTCAAGTCCATTTTTTATTTCCATCCCATTTATTATTCGCAATGTACAGATAATGCTCTTCTAAACAAATACAAATAAGAGGATGACTATTTTTTGGAAAGCTTGCTTTGAAAAGCTGAACTAAATCTGTCTCATATATCCATCCATTTATTTTCCATACCACTTATCCTAGACAGGGTCGCGAGGAGCCTGGAGCATATCCCAACGAACTCGGGGCACAAGGCAGGGGACACCCTGGACAGGGTGTCAACTCATCACAGGGCACAATGGCACATACGTTCACACACTATGGACAATTTGGAAACACCAATCAGCCTCACACCACTGGGGTTGGGGGTTCGAATCCTGTCTCTGTCCTGTGTGCACGGAGTTTGCATGTTCTCCCTGTGCTTCGGGGGTTTCCCCAGTCCAAAGACATGCTTTGCAGACTGACAGGTGTTTCCAAATTGTCTGTAGTGTGTGAATGGGTGTATGAGTGTGTGTGCGATTGTGCCCTGTGATGGATTGGCACCCCGTCCAGGGTGTCCCCCACCTTATGCCCAAAGTCCCCTAGGATAGGCTCCAGGATCCCCTGGAATTTTGTGTAGGATAAGCGGTACAGAGGATAGATGGATGGATATTTATATATTTTAAAAAATCAGTATTATGTTAAGGCCTAATAGTGCTTACAGCTGAAGATTTCCTGTTAGCCTTTCTTTTTCCTAGAAATGTCCTATTCTAGCCAAATTTATTTGTGTTTATCGATTGACTAGATAATATATTTTAATTCCCATTAATGAAATTAGCCCTTTGTGTTGTATATATTCACTGACTGGGCAAAGCAAGCAACGAATAAGCCCTGAAACTTTAAGCCATCATTTCATTGAAGTGGACATTTCATGGTAGCAACAGGAAAAGCAAGAATCAAGAGTGACTCAGCCAGTAATGAAGATAGAGCTTAGCAAATAAACAGCAAAATGCTGGGCATGGGTTAATCAGGTAAAGTGGGAATGTCAGAAATGAGAATGGCATGTGGTATTTCGCTGGTTCACTCCCTGTTTGTCATCTGAAATATCCTCAGCACTCTGCCATTGCACTGTGTTAAATATTGGCTTAAATCTTAAATCTTAAGATTAACTTAAATCTTGGTTCAGTACTCTGCCTCACTGCCATTGCATTGTGTTAAGTATTGGCTTAAATATTAAGATTAACTTAAATCTTGGTTCAAACCCTAAAGCTGCATCTGTAGCGCAATTTCAGATCAAAGTATAGATGAAAGACAGGTATGAAGATCAAAAAAACAAAAAGAGTCGTGACTTTATCACTTCTGCATGAGAATTTCAATGTTTTTTTTTTTTTTATGTATGATACTTTTAGTTTCAATATAGCAGCTAGTTAAAAAAATCAAGCATTACAGTTCAGATACACTAATTACAGTAGCAGATCAGCTAAATGACGCACCTGTAGAATTCCAAATCAAGAAAAATATCTAGCAGGTGCAGGAATATTTTTCATAACCATTCATGTGATAATTAATTAAACGACAAATGAGAGAACATCACATATAAAAAAAAAAAAACAATCTTTTTCAGTATCTGAACATTTTCTGTTAACATTAAAGGCTTCTCTGATAAGGCAGCAATCAGTTTCTATGACATATGACATACTGTAAGCAATGACATAAAATGCATTTTATTAAATACAGATATACACTCATCAGCCACTTTAATCATAACACCAAAACTGGACAGTTGAAGAATTTTTTTTTTTTTTTTTAAAGAAAAGTCTTTTTTCCCAATTTTCAGCTGTCTAGTTTTGGTGTGTTTTTCTGCTCATTAAATGGTGCTTGTATTCCCATTAAGTGTATATTCTAGTAATATATAACAAAAGACTAAGAGCTGTACTTAAGTCCAAATGTCATTTCAGTATTTGCGTGGGTGTCACGATTTCCCCTTGAGTCAGCGCTGCAGCATTGTAGTGTGCTCGGAAAACCGAAGCGCAAGTTCGTGTACGAGCTCGGTGCACGAGTTCTTAGCGAACGCACGCTTTTCGGTGTTCAATGACATTGACTTTGTTTACATTGGACACATGCTTTTATTATGGTTAAGTTCTGTCAATGCCTTGGTTTTTGTCTTTGGTTGTTTCCCGAATGTGTACCATCATTGTTTTCAGCTTTTCTGTGTTTAACCCATGATTACTTTTGTTATATAAACCCCTCGTGTCTCTGGGCACATTGCGTAGTATTGAGTGTATCTCATTACAAAGCGGTTGCTCATTGTTTCTCGTTTCGATTCATGTTATTGACCTTGTTTCTTGCTTTCGATTCTAGCCTCGTCCAGTTTATGCCTGTTTGTAGATCGCCTGACATTTTGCCTGTTATTAGACCACGCTTTGGATTACCGTTTTGGATTTGTCTGCCTCTCTCTCTAATAAATGTCTTTTACTGCACTTGCATCTGTCCTAACTTCCATTACCTCTGTGACGTGACAATGGGGAATACAGAGCTGGTTTATGCACCTGCTTAATGTATTTAATATCGGCCTCAAATGATCTCAAAATTCCATTGTTTCTTTCAGTGTATTTACAGACAAAATGTGAATTTCAGCATGGTATAACGTGATTACATCAGGCTATCAGATCGTGGCGCTGGATTGAACACTGCCCGTTGCTGATATCACGCAAAAAATATTGGCCAAGTCCAAGGACAAAACTGCACATAACTGAGACATGCCTCAGTTTTGATCAAACTCCACCCTGTGTGCGTAACTTCCATGTAACTTCCGAATAGCTCGTATGTCACGTAGATAGTTACATCTGACATCTGAATGCTATCTGAATACTTAATAATTATAAAGGTTTAGTCTGATAATACTGTGTTTAAGACTTTTAATCCACTGTGCCTGTGAATACATCAGATATACTAAATACAGTATTTATGTGTGTCACTGCGAATCTTTATTCACTGGCAGCATGGTATTCATATTCAGCAGACTGTGTGTAGACTGTCTCATTAGAATTAGCATCTACATAAAGGTCCTTCATAAAGTCTGCATATTAGTTACTGTTTTAACTATCAATAAATATCGACTGAAAAATATCCCCAATTTCATTACTAGAGTTGGAATCTGTTCAAGCTTTTGAGTGACTCCTTTGAGGCGTTTGTTCAGATTCGTTCCCTGATTCACTCGTTCAGTTGCACTACGCACTAACTGACTAACTGCGACTTTGATTGATGCTTAACATTTTTTGACAAGCATACACATTTTTTCCGACAGGTTGAGTGATGTACAAATAGCTAATAATTATAGCTCATTTTGTTTCATAATATGCTTTATTAAAAAAAAAAAAAATGTGTTCACACCCACTCGGATTCGAAGATGGTCAGTCATTTTTAAAGAGAATACAACCTTGTTTGAATATTTATTTTGCAATTGTATGAAATACTGATTCTTGTCTTACATTGTGAAAGCAAAAATGTTCTTCCTGTTTACAACGTTACTTTTCGGTACATGGTTACATCAGTTTTGTGCATGAACAAGACTCATGGAATGATGTTGCAAACAAAAAGATTCAGTGAGTCACTCAGTGAACTGCTAAATGAAAGAATCTTGTCCATGAGCAAAAGTTCGAAGGATTTTCTTAAAAGTAAATTAGACTTACATGCATTTACAAGCATGACTTTCAGTTCAGGGATGTGCAAAAAAAAACCAAACAAACAAACAAAAAAAACGCATACAAACAAACTTTTGCAGAAAGAAGCGTGAATGAAAGGAATCTCTCATTACATAGTAGTGACTGATAGCTTGTCTTATTTGTCTCGTTCACACGTGTAAAAAGACAGAACTATTTGGAAATTAAACAAATGTATTGATTAATACTCACTCCTTGACAAAGGTAAGCTCCAAAAGAGGAAGACGAAGAGCAAAATATTCACGTTTTAAGGTTTCAGATGGTTGAGTAAAATAGCTTGTTTGCACATGATGTCACGTCATTGCATTGTTCTGGCGCGAAATGCAGATGGAGGGCAGGAAGTGATTTTCTACATAGGAAGCACTATCACAAACTGAAAATGCCTATGTTTTGTTAGGCCATTTCAGATGACTATGTTATGTTTTGTTTTACCTCTGGATGGAGTTCTCATCAACTGGAGGCTACAGCCTGGAGATTGCTGAGGATGGTACCGCTTGAAGTACCAAGGAAATGGTTTTGGACCTCAATTCCACATGGACATTCTCGCTGTGATTGCTGGGACTATGGTTGCAACTATGGCCTTGGGACAGCAATTACCACATGCAGTTTTGCACTCAGGTCTCCTTTGGTGAACAGTGGACTAGTTCAACAAACAGACTTCATATTAAAAACCGTAATGAAATTTCTTTTACTTTCACACTATCCGTTGTTACCCAGATGAGGATGGATTCCCTTCTGAGTCTGGTTCCTCTCAAGGTTTCTTCCTCATATCATCTTAGGGAGTTATTCCTTGCCACCAGCTTGCTCAATAGGGATAAATTCACACAGTTAAAATCTGTATCCTGTGTTTATATATTTCTGTAAAGCTACTTTGTGACAATGTCCATTCTTAAAAGTGCTATACAAATAAAATTGAATTGAATTGTGTCATTTATGGTTGCTCAAATCGATCAAACTGAGAAACCACAAAGAGCTTTTATCGCGTACCAAAGGTTGTTGTTCATAAGGGGGGAAAAATGCAAGAAATTGACTGAAAGACGCAGGAAAAGGTGGCTTGTAAACCTGTGTCTGCGGTCGGGAGGAGCCGCGTCAGATAATGCTCAAGTGTTCAGTGACCACTTTGCCAAAAGTAAGTTAATACAACTTACATATGCTATGTTTATGTAATGTTAGCTGTTTCTGTACTTTGTAAAGTTAAAGAAATTGTTTTTTCTTTTCTTTGTTTGAGTTTGTATCCCTGTAACAGAACAAAAATATGTAATATTGCATATATCTACCGCCTTGATGGCAGGCAAGTTTTTCAATTTAGCAGAAAAATTGCATCTCTTGATAACATAAGGGTCACATCCAACATATGTTGTGATTTTCTGTTTATATATTTCTCTTGTAATTGTGTCTAAACCAGTAAAGTATGGACTTTCTTCCATCTCGTCCATTCTGCTTTTTACTTCCTGCCCTCCATCTGAATTTCGCGCGTCATCAGAATCACGTGATTGCAAACAAGCTATTAGCTAGCTAATGAAGAGGGAAGTATTTTGCACACAGATACAAACACACATTGTCTTTGAAATCTGTTACATGATCTTTATCATCTTTACTTTCTTCATTAAAATGTATATATAATACAATTATTTAAATATTAGTTTATTATAATACTATTTAAATGTGTACAGTAATATTCTGGCTATTTATTAGAGCTCAGGAGTTCAGGAGTTTTTTATTCCTGAACTTTCACCCATCAAAACACTGATTTTATTTCATAGGCTACTTGTTCTTGAGTTATTGAGGTTTAGATTAAACCCATTCAATTCAAGTGACCAATCAAACAGGCTAATAACTATAAGAACTCAATAATAAATATAGTTTTGAACACAGGGGGTTGTGATATCTGCCATTATAACTAAAATTTAACACTACTTTTACTACTTCTACTACTACTAATAGTAATAATAATAATTTAATCACAAATCTATTAGCTATGCTTCAGTGAACTTTGGGGTCCCAGCTTTGGGAAAAATTTGGTTTTAAAAAATACAGCAAAACTCAAATTTTCACAATATAGCACAATTAAACTAAAAAACACTACAGAACAAAAAGATAAAAATCTTAACTTTCTAGACACCTATTATTAATTATAATAACAACTATAGCACATTTAGGTTCGTTAAAACAGACAATTTCCCCATCTCTTGATCACTCACTGTCCTTCACACACTATCACACAGTGTTTTCACGCTTCACACACTCTCTCTCCCCACTATCCTTGACCTGTTCTACTGTCCTACCTGACTCGTCGTCGGTTTTGTGTTCATTTTCTGAGTCGGTGAGGGTGAGTGCTGACTGGTCAGGGCTGGATAAGCCCGAGCTGTGGTGTGACTTCAGGCCCTGACCTCTCCACAGCTGGACAGCACGCTCCGGTGTCATGAGGCCTTCGGGGTCAGAGTCAGCATCATAGCCAGCGCTCAGAGAGTAGCCCTGCTGTACCAGGCCCAGGTCTGAACAGTACACACTCTGCTGCTGAGGCTCACACACACCCAGCTCTGCCAGGGTACGACTTCCTGCAACAGTAAACCAAATAATCGGCTGCTGAATTTGATCAACAATGCATGAATCCAGAGACCAACTGCAGTGTACTTGAGTAATATATTTAGCAGGCATTTAATATTCTGTTGAAACACTAATCTTTTGAGTGATCATCGATTTAAAAAATTGTTGTTAATTGACAGATATAAGCTGATGTTCCATTGATTTAATCATCTATAGCTAATAGCAAATAATTAACAAGCAAAATCTATAGTCACAAGCTGCTAATGTTATATAAGACAGGAAATAATGATCGTTAGAACCTTAATGTAAAGTGTTACCAAATGAAAAGCGTTATTTTGATTAGAACAATCACAATTCGAAATGTGTACATGTTTCGTTTGCTTTTTTTAAAATGTGTTCTTATAATAATCTGTCAGGCGGCACTGACGGCTGCAGTTGCAGGAAGTGTTTTTTTTTTCAAAAAGACAGGCAAACAAATCCAAAACTCGAGACAGTGTTGTGGTCAAAAACAGGCAGAAAATCAGCAAACAGGGAAATCAGGGCAAAACTAGAATCAAGAACTGGATCAAAAACCAGATGAACATGGATGGGGAACAAGGCTTGTTATGTCAGTTGAGTAAATAGTGAGCGATACTTCACAGTGACTGAATGTCTGTATGTCGAGAGTCTGTGGCTGCATCTGAATATCCCTACTACCATACTCTACAGTAGGTGAAAAGCAGTACAGCAAAGGAGTAGTTTGACTGAATTCTCATTATTCATTAAACAGTAAGCGAGAAATACCTGGATGACCTACGGCTTCCACCGAGATCCTGCAGTAAAGAACCAGTGGACACTGTGTTATCTCATAAGGCAACAGGAATGATCACATGACAGTGCCAAAATATACTGATCAGTACGTACTGTATCAATGGCCGAGAAGCAGGTACCCCCAACCCCCATTGCAAATCAGGTTTATTGTCAAAATTGAGACTTTCAGATGTTTGCAATGAACAAATAAAACAAAAGCAATTGAAATAGTTCAACACAATGAATGCTTCAAGTGGTTTCCCCAAATTCAACTGAACATGCAACTTATGACTTCTCCAGTTTCCCCTTCATGGCAAGCATCTTCACCCATTCCTCATGAGCAATGGCCTCCAGTTCAGTAATATTCTTGGGTTTGCGTACTGCAATCGCCTTCTTCAAATCCCACCAGAGATTTTCTATGGGGTCCAAGTCAGGTGACTGTGATGGCCCTGTAGAATCTTCCAGGACTTCTTCTGCAATCAAGCCTTGGTGGAATTTGAGGTATGTTGGGATCATTGTCCTGTTGGAAGGTCCAATGATGCCCAAGCTTCTGCTTCCTCAAAGACAGCATGACGTTTTCTCCTAGGATTTCCTGATACTTCAATGAATTCATCTTGCCTTCCACACGCTGCAGGTTTCCAGTGCCAGATGATGCAAAGCAGCCCCAGAGCATCACCGAGCCACCACCATGCTTGACTGTGGACAGAGTGTTCTTTCTTCATTCTTTTTCCTCCAGTTTTGTTTCATCACTCCACAGAACAGAATCCCAAAACTTCTGTGGGTTATTTATATGATTTTGAGCCGGCATTTCTATATACATTGCCTGTCAAAAGTTTTGAGACACTTGACTGAAATGTTTCTCATGATCTCTAAAACCTTTTGCTCTAAAGGTGTATGATTAAATGTTTGAAATCATTGTTGTAGACAAAAATAATAATTGTGCCAACATATTAATTTCTTTCATTAGAAAACTAACATTTTATTTACAAAAATGGTGGTGGTGGTGGGGGGGGGGGGGGGTTAAAAATAAAGAATGAGCATTTCTAAACTTTTGACAGGTAGTATATATATATATATATATATATATATATATATATATATATATATATATATATATATATATATACACACACACACACACACACACACACACATATATATATATACACACACACACTGGATGAATTGGTTGTTTTGAGGCGTGTATCGGTGTTTTCATTGCAATTGCAATTTGTACCACATAGCACAAATGTTCATGCAAATTCTATTTAAAACAACAATGAGCTACTTTTCCATTTTAAATGTCATGACCTTCGTATGATAAAGTTCCATGTGCGTCATAGGTTGCAATGTATTGACCTTCACTTTGCCATGTAAACTACAGTGTGTCTTATTCAAACATACTGGATCATACGGTGTTCATACACAGCTCAGGGTTTTGAAGTTGAGCCATATCAATACACAAGGCTCGTTTTCCATTTCTCCCGCTTTTCCAATTTGAACCCCAAGGCCAGAATGTGCAAAGACTCAGGAATATCCATCCTCCTGCCTCGAGTTGTATGCTTGTTTGTGTTTCTGCTTGCAGATTTCACATTGGCTCCACATTCAATTACTCTGCATTAACCAAATACTGTTTAATCACAAGATACCTAGTGTCACTAAAGCCCCAGAGTTGGCACAGAAAAGTGATTAGCACTGGCATGCATGAGTGTGCTAAGCTGTCAAAATAGTGCTGGTTAGAATAGAACACAGCCAGTTGTGCCCTCTGGGAGGCTCCTAAACACCACCCCATGTGAACGGCTTCGCTGTTTAAACACTTCTGAACACCTGTGATGTCTTTACTGACTATACACAGAGTGACAGATATATACACCTTGTGTTCACATCAGTGTTTGGGGCTAGCTAAATACGGAGTGGTGAGGGGGTCACAGGTCAGGTTGATTAGGGGCTTCTAAAATAGCCAGAACGGCAAATGGCAAAAACCAAGAGCTGCAAAGAAACAAGCAAGGAATTAATTACAAACTTGAGGCAGTAAAGCTTTTTACATAATGAAGGGGATTTTAAATTCTAATGAGTCCCCAAAGCAACATGGCTGAAAAATACACAGAGTTTAACATGTACTGAAAGAATAAAGTACAATACATTTGTAATAAATTCCAAAATTAAAACGCTTTACATGTTATTTCAAACAATTGCTTCCCAATAACCATTCATATTATCCAAGAACATAATGTATTGTTGCTTGTTAGCATTTTACCAGAATCTCAAATGACAGAAAAGTTAAAGCTTTTAAAATATTTACCGTGGGTTTCTTAAAATCATTTAATCATAACAGTTCCAGGAATTGTGCACATACAAATATGAATAATTTGAAAGTGAATTAATTTATTGATTCACATTCTCAGAAACGCATCAACGAAACATTTTTTTTAAAAGGCAGAAGACTATTCAAGAATTATCCAAACAATAACACACTTCAAGTCATGCTGTTATAGGAAAGTAATCAGCGATGAGGTGATGTGATACTGTTGCCACCCTAAAGTTGATTAACTAGCTACAGTATACTAGTTTTGTAAAACTCCAAGCACACTGTTTGTCTGATTGGCACTGATATGTTTAAGTTTGACATATCAGTCATGTTCATTACTGTTTCATTTACCGTAACTGGCCGTTGATTTTGAGGTTCCGCCACTTTACGACGTCTCCTGACCATCAAATGGAGAAGCCATGCTTTCAAGCAGCACAAGCAAAGAGGGCATTGTCTAATAAATGCTTTGATGTTGTTTTCTGTGAAAACCCAAAGGTGAAGCTCTCACTGAGTGACTGTGAATATGTTTATCCGGGCGGGACCCGAAATTACACATTAAAAGCCTGGTGTCCAATGACTGTTAACGTCTTCTCCCATTAAAACACAGTGTACTTGATGCAATTCTATCAGCGGGGCTTCTATGGAGAATTTCGCTCAAGCTGCACTGTCCACTGATAACAGTTGGTGTTGAATGATTGAACAGTGTGATACTGCAACAAGATATCTGCCGCATTTTGATGAACATTTAGGGGAAGCCCTTCCCTTAAAATTAAAGCAATTTGCTCATTTCCCATTCCGTGTTTACTTCCTGGGTCTTCCACTACGTAAAGCGCATGTCACGTCATTGTTAGACCCAAAGTCTTGCCGTTTTCTTGAGTTCTTGTGTTGAAGTTCCGAGCCGTATTACCTCATTTGCCTTTCTCGTGCCTTAACATTGCTTCTGCACATTTGACTATTCTTTTGAATTCTCCCTGTGACTTACATGTTTAATGCCTTTACTGTGTTTGACCTCTGTATGTTTTAACAACAACGAACTTGGATTGAGAATGAATAAACCTTGCACATGGCTCCGTCTGGTCCGTTACACATGGATTAAGTGCTTGGATTGTCATTCTTCTGTAATAAACACTGCAGTTTATTGTAATTGACTATGTTTACATGGACAACAATAATCTAATTATTGACCTTATTCTGATGAAGACAATATTCTGATTAAGGTGTTGCTTTTAGAATATTCCTTTCATGTTCCCGTTTTACATGTTATAGAACATAGATCCATTAACGGCACACTTCATTACGTCCCCATGCCCTTCAGAATTTCATGTATCAACATACAGATCGTCTTCGTTATTGTACCATATACGGTTTTGGGTGTTCCATTTTTCATTTTACGAAAGCTTCAAGTGCAGTTAATTATTTGACATGCTATAAGTGCAAATAGACGAGTGCTTGAACCCATGAGGTGCGTCCGAACCCGCATACTTACCATGTATACATGTGTTTCTCCTACTATATACCAGGTAAGTACGTAGTTTCGGAAGCAGCCGTGCGCTCTCGTTTGCCGTCAAACGGTTGAGCACTGCTGTGTGTGCATGTGTTCTGTCGCAAAATACGGTAAAAACTCCCACACGACGTTAATAGTGTGATTAAGGTGTGTACATGTCTGTAATGCACCTCGATAATGAGACTAAAATAGGAATACTCCACATGTCTTAATTCAATTTGTGTTTTCTTCAAGTATGACTTCAGCCGAATTAAGGATTAATCAATAATCACTGTTTATATGTTAGTTTCTTAATCAGAGTATGGTCTTAATTGGGTTAATATCGGAATATTGTTATCTATGTAAATGTCCTGACTGTCACTGTTATTTAGTGAACAGTGCAGTTAGCTCCACCCCAAGTACTACAGGTCTTGCTGGTGCCAAAAACTGTATGTTTGCTCCAAGACGAATTAATGATGAAGAGATACTTAGTCCATAAAACAAACATAACACAGCAGGATAAACATACACATAAACAAAAGGGAGAAGAGATTCCACAATGACAGAATATGCACAAAAATACACAAGAAGTGGGTCTGAAGGAGATGTGTTACTGAATAACAACAGGTTAGTGAGGGTGAGTGGACCACCTGTAGAACTCCTGCACTTGCACAGATGTTTACAGGTGCCCTGAGGCACATACCTGTGCTCCCCATACCTGTCATGAAGTAGCTGAAGCCCACAGGGTCCAGATCCACGTAGGCTGTGTGAATAAAAGTGGGTTGGGACTCGGTGACTCAAAGTCATGATCATATCCAGTCATTTGAATCTTTTTCTTTCTTTTTCTACTCCTACACACACTCGAGCGGGAGTGCTAACAATCTGCGCTCTGTTTTGTTTTGTTGCTTGTTTGTTTTTTTACAACAGAGCATTGAAAACATTATTGTTAGGACTGAAATCCTCCTGACATTTATGAGACGAAGTGAGAAGGTTGAGATCATCTGTGCGTTTGGAAGGCGCATTTATATCGTGGGCCAGTTTGTTGAATCTTGACACGAACCAATTTTAGAGCTAAACAAAGAGCCAACGCAGGCTAAAGAACAACTAAAAAGAGAGTTTATAGAAATAGCAGGTGGCACCCTGGTGACCTGTGTGCATACAGTATATATGGCTTTTGTACACATGTATATTTTTCCTACTGCGATGTGTTCATTTACACATACAGAGTCTTTTTCTTTTTGGAGCTTTTTGGTGCCAGAAAACCGAATGTGTGCTTTTTCATCACCAAGTGATCCATGCAAAAACTGTACACATACAAGAAATGGCAAGACCTTGTGTCTATCAGTGACATGATGTGCTTTATATAGTGAAAATCAGGCGCTAAAATGAGAAAGTGCAGTGAGGTCATTTGCTGAGGGAGTCATTGCTATGGCAACGGGGCCCTGTTCACATGCCAGCAGGTAGACCGGAGCGTTCAAGGAAATGAATGAGGTGGGTGAAATCTCCTCATTTGGTCACACCTTGATGGTTACCATACGGCTATCATGCTAAAAGCTTTTGAGGTCCCATCGAGCAGCTCTGTGGAATCAAATTAGATTCGTGCTTTACATCATTCCCCAAAGATTTGACATTTTCCTGCTCCCCGATCAAATGATGAAGCTGACCTTGCTTAAAAGTGATCACAGAGTACTGTGAAAAACCAAGAACCTTCTGCTAGCCTTAATGAGTCACACCTGTTAGCAAGCACTTCAGTGCAGGACGAACAGATAGGAGATTTGTAACCTTTGCAATTATAATAAAAGTTCACAGTTGGTGCTCTACCCTGTGGGGCTTGAACGAACGCTCATAACTCTGAACAAATAGGAGGTCTTTCACTTTCTAGGTCCAGATCCCCATCTTGAGCGACTGCACGGCTCTGTTTGGTGGAGTAAGTGCATTCTCACTGAGGAGGGCCGTCGCAGATCTTCATTGGCGCTTTAAATTTTTATTATTTTTTATACCTAAAATAGCACTAAGGCTATATTACTTCAGAAATGTCAAATCACCAGATTGCAATAAACCCCTCAACTTTTAAAATCCCATCCTAGACTAGGTTCATTGAGCATTATTGTCTCTTTTGCACTTCTTTTTTTTCCTGTTTACCCAAGCAGCAGCGCTAGCCAACCGTGGTGACCGGTACATTCGCACAAGATAAGGAGGATGTGTTTGGTTTGCCCCATATCATGTCAGTGCGCCAAACTGAACTGATGGAGAAAACAGTTGCTCCAGCGGAACCGTCGTCCTCCAATTCCAGCCTCACCACAGGCCGTTTGGGTCATTTCACCGTGTTTGACTTGGCGCGTGGCCTGACTGTCAGACACCTGTTTCTTTGCCGCCCTCTCCTTCTTTCTCTTTTGTATTCATGACTTTTTCAGCAGGCTGCTCTGCTCCCTGCGAAGAATGCACTATGTCTCCACATTGCCTTTGTTATTTCTTCTTTTTCCTCTTCAAGCTGTAATATCAGCAGCCACCCACTATTCACTCTGTGAGCATAATACTGAGTACAGTCCATTCACTTGCACTGACAAAAGGTTAATAAAAGCAGGCTGAAAATAGCTAAAGATCCAACGGGTCATCACATAAGGCTAGATCTGTACAAAAATATCAAATATTATTGTACACCTTTATTTCTTTATATGAGAGGTAGATTGGGGGAAAAAAATCTTGCTTTCACTTTCACTGCTCTGAGAATTATCATTCTGTTAGCAGGGGTTTATTTTCTTCAAGTTATAAGGGACTGCCTCTTTTCATGGAGAGACCGATTTTCATTGACAAGCTAATTTTCAAGGCTGATGAACCTCTAGAAGCCTGCATTAGGATCCATTAGGGTGTGTAGGGGGTGGGAAATCAAGGTACACCATGCTGCACTAACGTTTGTCTTCGACACAATAATGAGACAGATTCTTAAAGAACAAGTGATCTCAGGTGTGGGCTCTAGCCTAGACTGTAATAAGGCTGTCAGATGTACAACAGAAAAAAAACGAGAGAGGATTACAACCACAGAGGGTTAAAGCTGTTTTCTTTTTTGTAAAGAGAAAAAACACAATGTGATAAATATAAGTTTTAACTCATTAGTAGATGCCATGTGTTTTCAGGCTATTGTAGGGCATGGTGGTTTAGTACTTAGCACGTTTGCCTCGCACCTCCAGGGTTGGGGGTTCGATTCCTGCCTCTGCCCTGTGTGCACGGAATTTGCAAGTTCTCCGTGTGCTTTGGGGTTTTCCTCCAGTTACTCCGGTTTCCTCCCCCAGTCCAAACACATGCATTGTAGGCTGAATGGCATCTCTACATTGTGTGTGATTGTGCCCTGCAAAGGGTTGGGACCCTGTTCAGGGAGTTCACTGGGATAGTCTCCAGGCTTCCCATGACCCTGTATAGGATAAATGGTACAGATAATGGATGGACGGATGCTTGTTTGTTTTTCAGTTGTAATCAACAAGAGAAAGGGAAAAAAAACCATATTAACCATCACAAACACACCTTTTCATTTGAAATAGTAGTTTAAATGCATGCTACAATTGGTTCACTGGTTCATGAAGAACCTTGATGCCATGGCATGCTGTTCTATCTCAAATCCCATCACCTGCCTCATTATGACGCACATTAATCGAGGTTGGTAGGGGTACTTTTCTCAGGGCATACTGAGTAACTTGAACGGATTCTAGGCAAAATCCTTGAACAGATTCCTGAATAAGGAAGATGAAGGGATTTGGAAAACCATGGCTAAACCGAGCAAACATACAGTACAGTGCAGCTCAGGATGGTTACATAACTCTAATGCTAGCACAACACACAGTCACACAGTCACCTTGCCTTTTAACACTTCATCGAATGAAAATGAAAACGCTAATAGGACTCAAATAGCGTCTTTACATGTGACGAGAGAACACAGGTCATAGTCAAATGCTAGCCAAAGACTTGCCTTTTTGTCTAGAAAGGTCAGAGACATTATCTGCATAAAGTCACCTCTCTCTTGGATTCAAGTACTTGCGTATTGGTTTGTTGAACTGTGATAGAAGCTGCATATTAGCTGATTTAATTGAGCTTCTGGAAAAATATAACATGGGCAACACATTGGAGATTTCACTTTCCTGGTGGAGAAGCTTTATGGTTTGTCCCTTCCTGTACCATATTATAACCATAAATGTTTTTGTTTGTTTGTTTGTTTTGGATATCCCACCCAGTTTCTCTGTAATATGTTCTTGGTCCCATCCATCAGCCATGTCTCCCCATCATATATCAGCTTCCAATCACATGAACCCAGCCAGTCACATCTTTTCAAACTGTGTCACAGGGCAGAGTAAAACATTTGGAGGAAAGTGCTCTCCGCCCTCTCCCGCATACAGAGCTCATAGACACTCACGATTGCCTAGTTTCATGGTGATTGACAGGGGACAGAAAGTATGCCATTTCTCCCTCCCATCCAGTCAGCATGGCAGCATGCTATCTTGGACTCCTGGCCACAGGATTTGAACTCGCAATCTCCTGATGATCACACGAATGCCAACCATAAATGTTTTATCATCTGCCGTTGCGTAGCATTATCATTTTAAGCAGTGGTGCAGCACTATGAGGAGTGGCAGCTCAGTGATTACTGATTAGAAAGTTGTCCAAGCTGCCCCTTGACTCTTAACCCTCAGCTGCTCAGTGGTTATCGTATTTTGGATAAATCAGTCAGGAACAATACTTAATCAAGCCCACTAATCTGTAAATTCACAACTGGCACAACAAAAATGGCGGAGCGATGGAACTGTCACGTGGTAATCCGAATTCTTTCCACAACAGCACACGATGTCTTTAGTAAGAAGGGTCGCATTAACCTACAGGACAACTAACAAAAGAAATGGGTTTTGCTGACATTTTAGAACAAAGCATGACAGCAAGTCAAATCTCACACATTTCTAAATAGCAAGAAACTAGCGAGAAGGTAAAATCTTTCATTTTATAATGCAAAATAAACAAATAAATAACTCAAATGCCAAAGCTTTCTCAATAAGTGATATCTTATTGTGAGACTGCTCACAAAGAAAACCCCATATTGTGAGTCAAATTGTACCACATCAGGCTTCAGAATTTGAATGCAGTTACGTTTTGGGCTATAGATTTTTGTAAAGTACTTATCTCACTGAGCTGCTGTTAAAAAGAATGAAAACAGAGGTATGCAAGGAAATTACTGAAAGCTACTTAAAATTCCTTACAAAAATTTGGCTAAGTGATTCATGTGACTGAATTGTGACAACAGTTAGCTTTTACTGCTTAATCTTTAACAACAAATTTTGACTAGGATTCAAAACAAATGAGACATTGAAACAGAGAATAAAGAGATACTTCTGTGTCTAATCGTCTATAAACATTCTGTTTTCATCATTGACTTCTATACAAGCCATGTTATGTGTTCAATAATCAGACCAGACAGGGTAAATAAAATGTTTTTTGTTTTTTTTTAACTTTTAAAAATTTAAAAACTCTCTGCTACAGGGCATGTCTCTAGCCCTGAAGCATGTCTCTGGTCTGATGAGCTGCTTTCAGCTAAATCATTTAGATAAAAGCATGTGATGAGTCACAACAGCGCATCAGTTCATGTTTAAAAAAACTAGAGTCTCTGAATTACAGCCTTTTGTCATACGCTGATTGGTTCTGGTACTTTTTTTTTTGATGCTGTCCACAAAAATACTTTGTTGTATCTGCATCTGGAACGAGGTCTACCAATTGAAGACCCTTGTATTAAAGAGATCAGAAATAACTGCAGAAAGATTGCAGAAAAAGACAGATAGGTTATCACTGACAAACTGTCTGGACTTCTGATAAATAAACTCTAAAACAGGACAAGAACCACCAAAAGTCTGCACTTGAAGATACTCAAGTAGTCCCTGAAGCCAAAAGAGCTGGGTTAAGGAGAGAAGAAATCCACTCCACCACGTTTTGGGGCAAGTCCTCTTCTCAATCTGTTCTTCAACAGATAACTTGATCAAAGTTCACACTAGCAACGTGGGATAAACAGCAAGTGGGGGAACACACAAAGAGAGAGAGAGAGAGAGAGAGAGAGACAGAGAGAGAGTGGGAGAGAGAAAAAGAGGGAGAGAAATAGCAAAAAGAGAAAATGGAGGCACATAGAAAGAGATAGAGAGATAAAAAAAAAAAAAACAGGAAAATATTAGAGAAAGATTTGAGAGTTTAGCGAAGCACTTCTTGTTCTAGAAATAGGAAACACTTCCTGCAGTGCATTCCTCAAGGTATAAAGATCAGTCATCTCCAGGGATGGGTGTAAATGTTTGTGTAAGCCAAACCAAACTAAAATTTTCCACACGATTTACAAAATTTTAGTAAGGGCTGATCTTCTTCGTGTGTGTGTATGTTGAAGTGCAAAGTGTGTTCTCCCCAAAGCTCATTAGCCTTTATAACCATTTTAACAGCATAAAAGATAAAGTGCCCAGACAGCTGGGAGCAAACAATGAACAACGAGAGTAAAGGCTGCAAGCTAGAAGTGGAAGTTATTCTGACTCACTTCTATACCAAAAAAAATCCATCCATCCATCCATCCATCCATACATCCATTTTCTATAGCGCTTATCCTACACAGTGTTGCTGGTGGGCCTATCCCAGGGAACTCAGGGCACAAGGCGAGGGACACCCTGGACAGGATGCCAACCCATCCCAAGGCACAATCACACCTACACTCACACGCTACAGACAATTTAGAAATGCCAGTCAGCCTACAACGCATGTCTTGGACTGGGGGAGAAACCGAAGTACCCAGAGTAAACCCCTGAAGCACAGGGAGAACATGCAAACTCCACAAACAAAGGGTGGAGGCAGGATTCAAACCCACAGCCCTGGAGGTGTGAGCCAAATGTGCTATAATATTAAGAATAATAAGCAAGCACTAAATCTTCCGTCAGCTCAGGCATTTGTTTACGGCATATGGCTCTGCGTCAACAGACAAGCCTGTCCTCTGTTTATAGATATCATAATTGAATCATTAGTTTTATTTCTCTTAATTTAGGTGTTTGCGTTGGATCGCTTTCTTTAGGCTTCAAATCCTCAAATAATGCCAATAATATAAAAATGACTGTTTTTCACAAAATGTGAGATGGCACTCTTACTCTCTGACCTAGTGAACTAGCATGAACATGTGTTTTTGTGGTTCGAGACTCCAAAGCACTTCTAGAAGTCGCTCTGTATAAGGGTGTCAGCTAAACACTGTAAATGTAATAAAAATAAGCAGTTTGAACTCGACAGCATATTCCATATATAAAAGTGCAGTAATCCATGCAAATTATATGATTAGAAGTTGATCAATTTGGGGTTTACATTAGTTAGTCTTCTTATACATAAATGTATACATACTCAGGAGCATGAGTAGGATAAGAACGCTTTTTTCTGAATTTATAGAATTTTCATGAATACCAAATTTCTTGTGTGAACGCTCGTATAAACGATTGACGCATAAATCTGTTTGTATCCATTTTCATAAATAAGGGTCATTGTCTGTGTTTTTCCATCAATCCTTAAAAAAACCCCATGTCCCAATGTTTGTAAACTTAAAAAAACATTCAGGATAATGAAATGCTTCTTAAAGGACCCCTTTATGATTAGCAGAAGTACTGCATCCCAGCTTCAGAGTACATTCTGCAAAATATCTATAATCTTTCTGGATTGTAACAAAACCCAAAACTGAAGTAAATCTAATACAATATTATTAGGTGGCAGTTGGCTATTAACGATAAACAACAATTATTTGATTTGGGGAAGAATTTGTTTTGAAACAATGTTAGCTTTCTTACTCAGTCACTTTAGACAGCTTTCCAGAAAGTTCCACAGGACGTCCAGATTCAGGAGGTGAAAAAAGTTATGTAAAGCTGCAAGCCATCGATTGAAGGCATGTCAATTAGCCAAACATAGAAGATAATTCAAGCAGTTTGCTTGTTAGTATGGTATCATGTGGGAAAGAAAGGAAGAAAAAAGAAAGAAAGAAAGAAAGAAAGAAAGAAAGAAAAAGACACAGAGAGAGTCATTATCTTCTTTGGAAAGTGACTTCTTTCGAATTATGAACTCTATTTTGGTCTGAGAAGAGTGGTTTGTGTATCGATCCCTGAATGGACAAGGAAACGCCCTGCAGATAATTACAGTATTGACTTTGTTTGTTGTTAACAATAATGGACGACACATTTGGAAATGGCATCTATTCTTTAGCGGGATTATTTCATCATTTAGTCTGATAGCTCTGCACAAATTTTTAAATACACCACTTTTTGTCCTCTAAGCACTCCATTACAGATGACCAACTCATGCAATTCAGGAGAAATATCAACTTTTGGGTGGTAGCAGTAACTCTGCTTTGCATTGCGCTCTATCACATCACCGTGTCGTTGATTACATTCTTATAACAGCACGCATGCAGTATTTTTTATTTCATTAAAGTGTACTTAAATGAAATACTCTAATAATTAACATACTTTGCAAAAACCTACAAGTATTTAAAAACAAGATAGAATTATATTTAATATGTGATTACTTCACTTACAAACTTGCTAAACAATGGAAATTAATAGCTTCATGGCACAATCCATATATCAGATTTGTTGTTCCAGTAAATTGAAAAGTGCCACAGTTTCACTGAGTTTTAACCTCTGGTCCTCCCTAAAGTCCTCTTAAGCCCTATTCATATTGGATTATTTGGTAGGTATCAATGGGATGTCAGTAATAAATTTCGTCTCCACAGTTCTAAAAAAAAAACCTTGCATCACAGCAGTAAAATAAACACAGGAGGACTGAGTTTCTAGCGGGTTCCCGGATGTTTGTGTCATACAGTCATGTGATCAGGCTCTGTTCACAACATGGCGTCCAAGCGGTTGAGGAGTCACTAGAGTAGAGAAGAGACGCTGGTTCTTGTTTCAGTTTGGGGTGAACCCAGGTTCAGGAACAATTTGAAAATACACAAACTATATATGAGAAGCATACATTTATATATATCACAAAGTATATATGAGAAGCATACGTTTTTCGTTTCGTGACTCGGGAAGTGTTTTATGTGTGGGGGAGGGTCACTGATACACATGCTAGGAAACTGAATACGTCAAGTAGCAGCAGTCAAATATCTTTTTTTCCAACAAGTGACATGTTTCTACCAAAATGATCAGATAAGCACTGAGTTTGGTGAAAAACAGTAAGTAATTCAACCTGCAATTTTTTTCAGAGGTGGATGGAGAAAAACATTGACATGGCTGATCTGAATGGAAATTGTCAACTGTGTGCTGGTCAATTTGTTTTTGGTCAACATGTAAAATGGAAAATGTCTGGGTTACACATGTAACCCTGTTCCCTGAGAAGCGAACGAGACGTTGTGTTTAGCATGATGGAGGAGCGCCCTTGCGCGCGACCAGAATCTGAAGCTTGTGTAAAATCATGCCTATTTATAGACCTGCTGTGATCAGGTGACGTGGCAATTAAGCGCGTTGCGTGATATATATATATAGCACCTGTGAACCGCGGTGTCAGTCTCTACTATCTGAAGCGAATACGCAAATCACAGGGCTACTCCGGTATGATAAAGCTGCACAATGTCTCGTTCTCTTATCAGGGAACAGGGAACCTTTCAAAGGGAACTCCCCGTTGCGTTTAACATAATACTATGGGAACGAGAATACCCACTCCGACATACCGAGATTATGGCCTGTTCAAGAAGACCCAAGCCAAGGTCACTGCAAGACACTTGAGCCCGGGGCGGAATGAATATCCTGGCTGTAATATCGAAGGAATGCGTGTGGCATAGACCACCCTGCAGCAGCACACACATCCTGTAAGGATACCCTGTTGGACAAAGCCTTTGAGGAGGCGACCCCCATAGTGGAATGAGCCCTTATTCCCAGAGGCGTAGCAAGACCACGCACCTCATAAGCAATAGATATTGCTTCACACTATCCATTTAGAGATGTGCTGCTTTGACCCAGCATCACCTCTACTGTCGCCGCCAAGCAGACCAGCAGCTGCTCCGACTTACGCCACTGGCCGGAGCGGTGGACATAAGTCTAGAGAGCCCTTACTGGACACAGCAGGTGCATTCTCTCTTGTTCCAGTGTGAAGAACAGAGGAGGGCAGAAAGCCTGCAACACCACAGGCTGGGCAGCAGATATAGGCACCTTAGGAAAATAATCCGGCCTAGGATACAGGAAGGCCTTGGCTAATCCAGGGGTAAAGTCAAGGCAGAAAGGTGCAACAGAGAGAGCTTACAGACAGTCGCTTGAGACATGTCAGGGCCAGCAGAAGAGCTACCTTTAGAGTCAGAAGCTTCTCAGAGGCTGACTCTAAGGGGTGAAATGGGGCACCTGACAGACCTTCCAGGACTACAGAAAGGTCCCAGGAAGATATGCGTGGCCTGCAGATGGGCCTCAGCCGCCTGACACCACACATAAACCTCGAAGTTAGAGGATGTTGGCCCACAGAGGCTCCATAAATAGGGGCATGGCTGGCCGAAATGGCAGCCACGTAAACCCTGATTGTAGAAGGAGCCCACCCCGCTGAGAAACGTCCTTGTAAGAACTCCAGGACTGTAGCTATTGCACAGTTTACTGGGTCTAGCTGGGATTTCTCACACCACAAGACAAAAAGTTGCCACTTGAGCGCATACAATTTTCTCGTGGATGGTGCCCTAGGGTTCAACATGGTCTCTAGAACCTCAGTTGTGAGACCAGCATCTATGAGCTGGTGCCCCTCAGGGGCCAGACCCACAGTTTCAATAGTTCCGGCCGAGGGTGATAAATCATCCCAAGGAGTGCCTTCTAGCAGGAATATTATCTTTGAGAACCATATTCGAGCTGGCCAATAAGGTGTTACTAGCAGCAGACATAGACTATCTTGGCGAACTCTCGCTAGAACTTGTGGGAGCAGAGCGATCGGGGGAAAAGCGTACAGATGTGACCTCGGCCACATGTGCACCATGGTGTCCAGCCCTAATTGTGCGGGAGGAGTGAGGGCGAACCACAGCGGGCAGTGGGTTCTCTCCTCGGAGGTGAACACATGCAGTTCCGCTTGGCCAAACCTCCACCATATGGACTCCACCACTTGTGGATGGAGCCACCAATCCCTGGGCCTCAGCCCCTGCCTCAACAGGATATCTGCCCCTACATTCCAGTTGCCCAGAATGTACATTGCACTCATTGCCAAAATTTTCCCTCTGCCCAGAGAAGAATTAGTTGCTCCGCTGTGTTGTCTGTAAACACATGGTGACCTCTCAATTGATGTTGGCTGCTGCTGCCATAAACTCCAATAGTCTCCCATAGAGACTGGAGGGGATGCCAAGATCCAGCTTTATGTTGCTCAATGTTGACAGGATTGACCCTATGCATGCTGGGGATAGAAACGCCCTCATCATAGTAGAATCCTTATAACCCATAGAAAAGTTGTCCACTGCACTGGAGAAAGCATACTTTTCTGAGGTCCAACTTGAGCCCCAAGCTCTTCATGTGGACGAGAACAACATCTCGATGTTGAAAAGCCAGTTTCCTGGATTGTGCTAGAATTAACCAGTCGTCCAGGTAGTTTAGTACACAGATGCCTTGGAGTCACAATGGAGCCAGAATGACATCCATGCACTTTGTGAAGGTGCGAGGGGATAAAGCTATCCTGAAGGGAAGAACCCAATCTTGGCTATGTGGAAATATGCACCTTTTAGATCTATCGTCACAAACCAGTCCTCAAACTGAATCTGCAGAATGATAAGTTTGGGCATCAGCATCTTGTACCTGTATGTCCGAAGAGTACAGTTCAGATGATGCAGATGTAAAATTGGCCGCATACTCCTCTATTTTTTGCGGACCAGGAAATAATGGCTGTAAAAACCTCCCTCCCTCAGGGAACAGACTACATGTTCTATGGCCCCTTTGTTCAAGAGGGATCTTACTTCCTGTGCTAACGTCGGGCTCTCGTCTGTGCTGAATACTGTGGTGAGCACACGTCTGAACTGGGGGGTCGGGCTCTAAACTGGACCCGGTAACCCTTTTCCACGGTAGACAAAACCCATTTTTGTGTGTTTTTTTTTTTGGGCTTTCCATACCGGAAGGAAGAGTCGCAATGCGAGCTCCAAAATCCAGCGGAGAGCCGGACCCGGAAGACAGAGCAAGAGAGAGAGCAGCGCTCGTCTCCGGCTCCTCCTCCGGATCCATAAGAGGTCCCCTGGACCTGAGACGGCTAGCTGCCTCGGCAGCGGTTGGCCCAGATCCACGAGGCTCTGAAACCCAACTCGCTTCGGCTTCCGAGAAGAGAAGAGTCACGAGTGGAGCTGCCTAATGTAAGGTGTTACAATGTGCTGTCAGACACCTCTCGAGGGCTGCCGTGACATGCTCCACCTATTGGTGGACACTATTGGTGGACACTTCACACAGAAAGTGTGCACTACTCCCCGTGATGAAACGGGAGCCAGGCGTAACACACTTCCTGAAATCTCTCACTCATATTTTTCTCTCTCGCACATTCCTTTATCTCTCTCTCTCTTTTTTTTTTAAAAGTTATAGAAAAGTCCAGAGATTTTGAGAAAAGATAGAGAGGAAATGAAGCATCTTTTTGTTTCTTTACACAAACAACCGCAGTCTTACTGAAGATAATAAGGCTGACGGCGCGGTTCAAAGGTGCCATATATATATCACACGACACGCTTAACTGCCACGTCACCTGATCACGGCAGGCCTATAAATAGGCATGATTTTACACAAGCTTCAGATGCTAGTCGCACGCAAGGGTGCTCCCCGATAGTATTATGCTAAATGCAATGTGGAATTCCCTTTGAAAGGGAACAATACGCGCACAGGTGGACAAATGATAAACTGCCAATTATATTAGAAGTCGATCAAGTTGGGGTTTACATTAGTTAGTGTTCATATGCATAAATGTACACAGACTCAGAAGCACGAGGAGGATACGAACGTCTTTTTCTGAATTTATAGGATTTATAGGATGAATACCAAATATCTTGTGTGAACGCTCGTATAAACGATTTACGCATAATTCCATTCGTATCCAGCTTCATAAATGAGGGTCATTGGGTGTTTTTCCATCATTCCTAAAAAAAAACATTTCCCAATGTTAGTAAAATTAAAAGACATTCAGGCTAATGAAATGCTTCTTATTAGCTTATTAGCTAGCTCACAGGGTAAGCAGAAGCTCCAATGTGTTGCCCAGTCCCTATGTTTTAGTTTCCTGGAAACATAATGGACTGAGATAAGACGTGGAACCGAATGTATTGTAATAACACATGGTGAGCTAGTTAGCTAATAAAGTGCATTAATACAGACCAAGCGAAATGATGGCTTTACTCTCTCTCCACTTGCCAATCATGGGCATCTGTGAGCTTATGAATAAGAAATAAGGCAGATAGCACTTTCCTCCATGTGCGTTATGCATGAGCATCAGATTGAAAGGATGCAGTGGTTGGCTTCAAGTGTCTCAGAGGAAGCACATGTTAGCCTTCACTCTTCCTGGTTGGTAGCTGTCATATAGGGATGAGACAATTTCGATTTACTGCAATACAAAATACTGCTGAAATGAATTTTGCATCTCTGAGGTATATCGATATTTAGGCAAGCAAAAGTATAAGAACAGATAAGCCCTGAAGTAAATAACACTTAATATTTGGTTGTATATCCCTCACTTGCAATAACTGCATCAAGCCTGCGCCTCACTGACATCAACAAATTGTTGGTTTCTTCTTTTGTGAGGCTTTTCCACGTTTTTACTGCAGCCTCTTTCAGTCGTTGTTTGTTTTGGTGTCTATTGCTTAGTACACCAGTGGTTTCTTTCTTTTTCAGGACATTCCACATTGTTGTATTGGCTATGCCTAATGTTCATGCAATGCCTCTGATGGGTTTCCCTCTTTTCTCAGCTTCAAAATGGCTTGCTTTTCTCCCATAGACAGCTCGGTGATCTTCATGTTGGCTTATCCTTTTGTAACAACAAATGCAGTCTTCACAGAAGGCTAAAACCAAGAATAGATGTTCAGAGCTATATATTATTTAAACAGTCAATCTAACAGGACACACCTGGATAACAGGAAACATCTATCAATCACATGATCCAATATTTTTGCTCACCTACAAATTGGGTGGTCTGATACAAAATGTTCTATGCCATTTAACACATCTACCTATAAATACCAGGAAATAAAAGCTGAAATTCTAAAACTCTCTTCTCATATTCATCATCTCATATTGATCTCAAACCCAAATGTCTTCAGTCTATAGCAAAATAACAAGGCTTTTCTGTTGAACAGGTTAATGCATCATTATTTCCTTTCTTTCTTCTTGTCTTGTGCAAATCTGAATAAATCTGGTGGAAGTGTAACTATTTTCAAGTGCAGCACAGTTCATCTAGTTCATGGTCTATATGACTAATCAGATGGTAGAGTTGGCTGAAACGTTGCTTACATAAACACAGGAAAGAGGAACTTATCGAGTGACAGCAAGGCCAAGTGCACTCTTGGGTCCTCCAAGCCTCGGATGGTGTGTGGTACAAATGCTGCTTAAACTCTAGGTCCCAAAAGCGGAATTCACATCTGCTCTTCACAATCCATGTCTCAGCTGGAAGAGCTGATGAAATATGAAAGATATAATGGATTCTGTGCACTACTGAGGCAATATAATGCTTTATTCTGCACCAAAACCTTATTTACATACACTATATGAGCACTATATAGCTAGTGTTTCTAGGGATCTCCAGCCAATCTCCATTTTAATCTCCATTTTTATTCCAGCTCTCAGTGTACCTGGCCAGGTAATCAAGGGCTGCAGAACGTTCATTACCTTATTCAGTTGGGAGCTGGAATGGAGGGAACGTATGGGCTGAAATTCAAGCTTTTTATAAGATCCATGATCTGTGTTATTAATGGGAAAATATGTTGATTTATCTTTTAACAACACATGTACGAGATGTTTTAATGTGCATACTCAGATCGACCAAAAAACACACTGTCAGTTTTCTTCCTGCTGCCCGCAGGGAAGATAATTAATTGCTTCAGAGAATAAATAACAAGTCATAACAATCCCTGTTAATGAAAATTAGCATGTGTGCCATTCATTTACCCTACCTTATCTCTTTTCTATTTAATTATATTTAGACATTCACAAAATGATTGTGTTGCTAACACATTTTGCAGAAAGACATGTTAGCAACAGGATCTTTTGTTCACAGATTTTCATGAATCCCTCTATGCCCTTGAGACTATATGGCCCCCGATCTCTCTAAATGAGAATATTATCTATTATTTAAAAAATATATACTAACATTTCAGTTGAGCCTGCACCACTGTAAGTGAGAATACCTACTAAAAACATTCCTACACAGTTTCTGATGTCTCTAAGTAAGAATACATTTTATTTTTATTATATAAAAAATGTTGAATGTTGCAGTATGAATTCTGAAATATTTAAAACATGTAAAGCCTTTTACACTTAATCAGACCTTGGGCATCATCTCCAAAGAGGTATACAGTACACACATTCCATAAGCTCTGTGTTGCTGGAAGAAAGGACAGGAAAGGAAGAGAGGAGAAGAGGACAGGAGAGGAGAGGAGGAGAGGAGAAGAGGAGAAGACAGGGGAGGAGAGGACAGGAGAGGAAAGAGAGAGAGGAGAGGAGGATAGGTGAGGAGAGGAGAGAAGAGGAGAGGACAGGAGAGGACAGGAGAGGGCAGGAGGAGACAGGAGAGGAGAGGACAGGAGAGGAGAAGAGAGGACAAGGGAGGAGAGGGGGAGAGGAGGAGAGGACAGGAAAGGAGAGAGAGAGGAGAGGACAGGAGAGGAGAGGAGGAGAAGAGAGGAGAGGTGAGGAGGAGAGGACAGAAGGAGAGGAGGACAGGAAAGGACATGAGTACAGGAGAGGAGGAGAGGACAGGAGAGAAAGAGAAGAGAGGTGAGCAGGAGAGGACAGGCGTAGAGAAGGACAGGAAAGGACAGGAGAGGAAGAGAGAAGAGGACAGGAGAGGAGGACAGGAGAGGAGAAGAGGACAGGAGAGAAGAGAACACAATGGAACAGAAAAAAGAGAACAGGAAAAAACAAAACAGAACCAGAAAGGACATATGAGACCTGAAAGAAACAGAACAGAACTAAAAAGATATGAAAAGAATGCAACAAAACAGATTAGAACAAAACAGAATGCGAAGAGAAGAGGAGACAAGAGCAGAATAAAGAAGAGCAGAGCAGAGAATGGAAGCAAAGAGAACAGATAAGAAACAAAAAGAAGAGATGAGCAAAGAAGAAAAGAGCAGAGAACAGAAAATAAGAGACTGGGAATTAAACAAAAAAGAAGAGAAGAGCAGAACCAAGACACAAAGAGCAGAGAACAGAAAATAAAAGAACAGAAAAGAACCAAAAAAAGAGAAGAGCAGAGAAAAGAACAGAAAATTAGAGAACAGAAAAGAACCAAAAAGAAGACCAAAGAAGAGAAGAGAAGAGAACAGAAGGTGGTGCCATTTATTACATTACCCATATGCCCCTGCAAAGAGCACAAACAGTACACCACTGGGTGCAATCAAAGCCTCCCTCCACAAGTCAAGGTTAACTTGTACATGAACAGAAAAATCACACAGACACCAGCTGCTGCACATCAACACTGAACAGAGCAGCACAAACACAGCTCTTTTTTTAACTCAGTGTTTGGTCAGCGCATGATCGCAGATTCCTCACTGCTGTGCTCTGGCTGTTTAGAACTCAAGTTCATTCATATTCCACTGCATCCTCAGTACCACACACCCACACACACACACACACCTCTCTGAAGCATTGGCCAAATGTCCTTCTCTACAAAAGGGAAATGATCGTTAATTGCAAGCCATATACTAATCCATTCACATAATAGCAACATGTAGGAGGGAATAAAAGAGTAACATTAATGCATAATTTAATTTTCGCTGCGAGTTAAAGAGTACGAGCGTGAATACATTAGAGCAATGTTCCTCGCGGTCAACTTTGAGAGCCACTAGCAATCGTTTTAAATGAAATCCACATTACTATTTTACAACAAAGTCAGTTGAATATGTTGAATAGATTCAGTAAATAAGCTTGCTTTTCTTTTCCTCTCTTCTCCTCTCCTTGTCCATTTACTCATTATCGAATCCCCTTTTTTCTTCCTCGTCTTCAGTTCGGCGATCTGCTGTTTGGGTGTTAAGTGCAGCCTTAGATATTCAGAGAGCGTGACAGCAGATGTTGTAGAGCCATAACATGCCCCAAAAGGGAGGAACAGGGAGTGCTTGTGCTGCCTGAGAAGCACTTCACTTCCACACACGGACTTTATGAGCGTTCAAGGACCTTCTCACCTCCCTAACCATATGGCCCCCACTGATGCAGAAGCCCTGCTGAGTCCGTCACAGCACACAAACCCAGGGCTGCCAACACTGCTCCCTGTTCCTCTGTCAGGGATAATAGGAAATTAAAGCAAGGCCATGAAATGCGACTGGATATCAAGAACGCAGCATGGGTTGATTTATTTGGTTTGTTAGCCAAGAACAGGTTAGCGCGAGTGCCTATTTACACATATGCAAGATTTATACAGTTTGAAAAAACCCCAAAACATCCTGTTAGAGAGCACGGTCCACTTCCAATAGAACCCGATTTGACCATAATTCTGCCCTTTTTGGGTTGTGAGTTGCTAAAAAGATCTGTTCTGAATAAAACAAAGAAAGGAAATGCCAAATAGAGTTAATCTATCCATTCTCTGTACTGCTTCTCCTACACAGAGTCATGGGGAGCCTGGAGCCTATCCCAGGGAACTCGGTGCACAAGGCGGGGGACACCCTGGAAGGGGAGCCAACACATCGCAGGGCACAATCACACACTCATTCACACACTATGGACAATTTAGAAATGCCAATCAACCTACAATGCATGTCTTTGGACTGGGGGAGGAAACCGGAGTACCCAGAGGAAACCTCAAAAGCATGGGGAGAACGTGCAAACTCCGTGCATACAAGGCGGAGACAGGATGTAAGCCCCCAACCCCGGAGATGTGAGGCAAATGTGTTAACCGCTAAGTTCATGTAATGTTAAACTAGTTATTGATTCATTCACTCATCTTTAGTAACAGCTTTATCCAGAGCCTATCCTGGGAACACTGGACATTATTTGGGAATACACCCAAGATCATATGCCAGTCCATTGTATGGTACCATTCACTCCACTTTTGCACATGCACACACTCATTTACAGGTAATGTAGTGCAGCAAATCAACCAAACAGCATGTTTTGGGAAGGTGGGAGGAAACCAGAGAACCCAGAAAAACCCACACTGACTGAGGTGGCAATGCTACATGATAGCACACTACCTATTAATGGCTATTAATGTCTACTCATCTGTGTTCTGCATGCTCGGCTGATTCCCATTAGCATAGGTGTGGCCAAGTGCTGGTTCTGAAGCAAGTCACGGAGAACGAGGTGATGAGTGAGTGTCTACACTTGTGCAGTTAATGAAATCCTATTAATATGATCTGTGTGTTGTTTTAAAGCTGTGCATTACTCGTTGTGATTTCCTGTGAGTGAATGACACATCTTGGGGTTGAAAACAGAGCTATGAATATGTCTTGGCGTTTTTACTTTGAGTTTTTGAGTTCTAGCTCATGTTGAAATGATCTGAAAATACTAATTTTTATCATAACAATGCACATTAGCATCAGTCTTTTGGACAAATTCTGCCTTTGATGCCATTCTCTTCTCTCACCTACAAAGGTGTCACTGCTGCATTTCTGACCAAAGAACAAGAGAGTACCCTATAAGTCCCTCAGCAATTTTTGTTTAATTATATGCTGTGTGAAAGTATTAATTTCACTCCGATATGGACTAATAGTTGAGAAAGCACCTTGACAAACCCTAAGAAACAAATGCAATGCTGGGCAGTACTGCTACAGTGTCTTATTCCCTTACACCTCATTTTATGTCTCTGTCTTTCTATTTGTATCTGTGGCCTCTCCAAGCTATCTATCCCAGAGAGGAGTCATCGGTGTGGAAATTGAGTGCGACTAGAGTACGAGCTAGCTGCTCTATTTTACAGCAGCTGCATTGGGAGAGGAACAGGGACAAGGTCGCTTCTCGCTTAAGGGAGATGGAGATTTTCTGTAATGAGATGTAGGCTCAGGTAGATCAGGTAGATGCTCACGTTTCATCTATGCTTGCTAGTTTCTTAGATTTTGATCAGAGCTAGTGTCTATCTCAGGGGAATTCTTCTGAAATTTGTGAAGGTCTAGTTACATAACTTTACAGATAACTACAATGACTGAATTGTGACAACAATCGGCTTAGAATGGTTATCCATTCTCACGATTCTAACCATTTAACAATTAGGGGGTTTTTTGGCTATAAATAAGACCATTTGAATTTATGAATGGTCTTATTTATAAACAGGTGTTCAGGTTTGGTTTTCCAAAAAAACCAAGGGTCCAGAAAGTGCATATTAAAACAAAGCTACTACACCAAGTTTCCTAATAGCATTGAGCAGTTAAGATGTGATTGAGCATTTCACATCAGTGAACTGTTGAGCAGGTAAGATGTGATCAACAGTGGTCATACAGGTAGTGAATAAATAAAGAAAACACCACATGACTCAGGTAATTAACCTGTGAGCACTGACTGACCAGTGAAATCGATTGACATTCATTACTGGGTCATTCCACCAATTAAGCCTGAACAAGGCCCTAAGTCTTTGTATGCACCAATTTAAGCCAATTAAGACTTAAATGGGCAAATAACAAGACATTGTTATTGGTCCAGTTTGTGTTGATCCTGGTCTAATTGCATCTGTTCATTAAACAATCCGTAAATAACTCGGAGAGCTATTTATATGTGTATTTTTATTCCTTCTTATTTCTGGTATTATGAGTTTTCTGTGCATTTTTAAAGTCTTGTGAACTGGTAAATGTCAGTCATCCCTGTTGCTCTTGTGTTGTGGATATTGTGACACCAAATTTCCCCTTGGGGATCAATAAAGTACTCTCTAAATGAGACATTTTAAAATAAATTTGATGTTGGTACCTCAGTATTATAAGGTTTATGTTCTTAGCATTATACATATTTTGGTCAAAAATGAATTAACCTCAAAAACTTCTGACCAATAAATATCTACATTCTATTTACACTCCAACAGAAAACAAAACAGATTAGCTGTAGATGTTTTATATTCATGTAAAGAGAGGTTGATTAGTCATGAAGCACATACAAGTGTGCTTTATTAGGGCAAATCTAACAGAAATCAATAACTCAGTACACAGAAAAGCAGCAATAAACGATAGTAATCAGTTGAGGGTCATAAACCAGGAAATCATAGAACATGAAAATACACAAATATGCACCACAAAGATCCTTTGCAAAGATACTCAGACACAAAAGGTTGTATACAGTATATAGGCAAAGTAATCAAGAACTAGCACAAAACAGATTGACATAGTCAGTTAACAAGAACACAAGATAACAATGACAGTACAGGGCAGAGACATGACAAGAAAAAACAAACAAACAGGCGGACATGGCACACATGGTAGTTGTTGCTATGGGAACCGGAACAGGTAGAGAACAGTTCTACAGTAGTCACCGGATTTGCAATTATTTATACAATGAATAAAAACGTCTGGGTTACGCATGTAACCCTGTTCCCTGAGAAGGGAATGAGACGTTGCATGAGGTTCACACTGTGGGAAGCGCCCTCACACATGACCAACATCTGAAGCTTATGTAACATCATACACATTTATAGGCCTGGTGTGATCAGGTGACGTGGCAATTAAGCACGTCGTGAAATAAAAACGGCACCTGTGAACTGCGCCATCAGCCTCTATTATCTGAAGCAAAGATGCAATTGACAGGTAGGCAGGCAGTATGACAAAGCTACGCAACATCTCATTCCCTTCTCAGGGAACAGGGTTACATGCATAACCCAGACAATCCCTTTCTAAGGGAACTCAACGTTGCGTGAGCTTCACACTGTGGGAACGAGAATACCCACTCTGTCATACTGAGGGCATGGCCGGTTCAAAAGATCTGAGCCCGAGGGTCACTGCAAGACATTCGAGCGCTGGGTGGAATGTATATCCAGGCTGTAATATCGAATGAATGTGTGCGGCGTAGACCACCCCGCCCAGCACAATCATCCAGTAAGGGCACCCCTTTCGACAAAATCTTAGAGGAGGCGACGCCCATAGTGGAATGAGCTCTTATGCGCAGAGATGTAGCGAGATCGTGTGCCTCATAAAAGATAGAGATTGCATCCACTATACAATTAGAGATGCACTGCTTCAACACAGAATCATCTTTAATGTTACCGCTAAAGCAGACCAGCAGCTGCTGCGACTTACGCCACTGGCCGGACCCATGGAAGAAAGTACAGAGAGCCCTTACTGGACACAGTAGGTGCAATTTCACTTGTTTCTGTGTGAGGGATGGAGGAGGGCAGAAAGCCTGCAATACTACCGGCTGGGCAGCAGATGTTGGCACTTTAAGAATATAATCCGGCCTAGGCTAATCCAGGGACAAAGTCAAGGCAGGAAGGGGCAACAGAGAGAGCTTGTAGATCTACTCACTTGAGAGATGTCAGGGCCAGCAGAAGAACTACGTTTAGAGCCAGAAGCTTCTCTGATGCTGATTCTAAAGGCTCAAATGGGGCACTTGACAGACCTTCCAGGACCACAGAAAGGTCCCAGGAAGATATGTGTGGTCTGCAGATGGGCCTCAACTGCCTGACACCATGCATAGACCACGATGTTAGAGGATGTTGCCCCACAGAGGCTCCATCAATAGGGGCCCTTCGGCCGGCCACATAGACCCTGATTGTAGATGGAGCCAACCCTCCTGAGAAACATCCGTGTAAGAACTCCAGGACTGTAGCTATTGCGCAGTTCACTGGGTCTAGCTGACATTCCTTACACCACAAGACAAAAAGTCCCCACTTGAGCGCATAAAATTTCCTCATGGATAGAGCTCTAGCATTCAACATGGTCTCTAAAACCTCAGTTGCGAGACCAGAATCTATAAGCTGGCACCCCTCAGGGGCCAGACCCACAGTTTCCATAGTTCTAGCCGAGGGTGATAAATCAGCCCTCCGGCTTCAGACAGTAGATCCCTGGGGATGAGAATCACCCAAGGAGTGCTGTCTAGGAGGGGTATTATCTCTGAGAACCATATTCAAGCTGGCCAAAAAGGTGCTACTAGCAGCAGATATAGATGGTCTAGGGGAACTCTTGCAAAAACTTGTGAGACCAGAGCGATCGGAGGAAAGCATACAGATGTCCCAATGGTGCGGGAGGAGTGAGGGCGAACCACAGTGGGCAGTGCGTTGTCTCCTCGGGAGGCGAACACATCCACTTCCACTTGGCCAAACCTCCACCTTATGGACTCCACCACTTGTGGATGGAGCCTCTAATCTCCGGGTCTGAGCCCCTGCCTCGATAGGATGTCTGCCCCCACATTCCTGTTGCCCAGAAAGTACATTGCACTCAGTGACAAGAACTTTCCCTCCACCCAGAGAAGAATTATTTGCCTGAACAGGGGGTGTGAACGTAGCACTCCCTGGTGATTGATATGAGACCACTGCTGTATTGTTTGTCACAACTAACGCATGGTGACCTCTCAACTAAGGAAGAAAGAATGATGAGGGCCAGTCCAGAGACCATCCTCATATGAAACCCCCGACATTTCAGCCACCACTGAAATGGTCTCATGTGCAATAGGCCCAACTTTATGACACTGGCTGTTGCTGCCATAAGGCCCAACAGTCTCTCATAGATGTTGATAGGATTGACCATAGGTGTGTTGAGGATAGACATGCCCTCATCATAGTAGAATCCCATATAAACCCTAGAAAAGTCGTCCTCTGCCCTGGAGAAAGCATACTTTTCTTGAGGTTTAACCTGAGCCCCAAGCTCTTCAAGTGGGGGAGAACAACATCTCAGTGTTGAATTGCCAACTCCCTGGATAGCACTATAATTAACTAGTCCATACACTTTGAAGTCCATACACTTTGTGATACACTAGGCATCCATACACTTTGTGAAGGTGCAAGGGGATAAAACTAGACCGAACGGAAGAACTTGATATTGGTATGGGTTTCCTCTAAACGCGAACCTCTGGAACTTCTTAATATTTCTATGTGAAAATATGCGTATTTTAGATCTATTGTCACAAACTAGTCCTCAACTGAATCTGTGGAATGATAAGTTTGAGCATCAGCATCTTGTCTGAATGAGTATGTCTGAAGAGTACGGTTCAGATGACGCAGATCTAAAATTGGCCGCATACTCCCATCTTTTTTGCGGACCAGGAAATAACGGCTGTAAAAAAAACCTCCCTCCCTCAGGGAATGGGGTACATGTTCTATGGCCCCTTTGTCAAAGAGGGATCTTACTTCCTGTGCTAAGGTCAGGCTCTGCTCCATGCTGACTACTGTGGTGAGCACACCTCTGAACCAGGGGGATTGAGCTCTGAACTGGTCCCAGTAATCCTTTTCTATGGTAGACATAACCCATTGAGACACATTTGGCAGTAGTTTCCACGCTATCAGATCATCTATTAGTGATGTTAACTTTGCTGACCAGAGAAGACTGAAAACTTGGGACAGCCTTAGATAGGGGAGGCCCTGCAGTAGAACTGGGGGCTAACTGCTCTAACAATCTCACGTCCCCTGATATGTCCCTCCGTGACCCATCAGGACCACTTCTTCTTTGTCTGCTTGGCTTTTATGATCATTCTCAGATCAGGCCTAATAGCAGGCTGTGATTGTGGTCGCCCTATCACCCTGGCTTTCCAGGCGGGCCGGCACACTCACCTTCTGTGCCTCCCTCACACTAGTGCAACTCAACACAAGGTGGAAGGAACTGCCTGAATAGAGCGAGAGATAGAGCAGCGCTCGTCTCTGGCTCCTCTTCCAGATCCATACAAGATCCCCAGGACCCCAGGATCTGTGAGGCTCTGAAACCCAACTCCATTTGGCCGAGAAGAGGGAGAGCCGTGAGCGAAGCTGCCTGCTTGTAAGGTGTTCACAATGGGCAGAGTCAGGTCTCTCGAGGGCTGCCCTGGCGTGCTCCACCACTAGACACTTCACACAGAAAATGTGTCCGTCCACCATGTGATGAAATGGGAGCAAGGCATGACTTCCTCTTCTCTTTTTTTAAAGGGACAGAAAAGTAAAGAGATTTTTCTTTATTATTTTTGAAAAGATGGAATGAAGGAAATGAAGTCTTTTTGCAAGCATTACACAAACGACCAACATGCAGTCTCACTGAAAATAATAAGGCTGACGGCGCAGTTCACAGGTGCCATTTTTATGGCAGACTTATAAATAAGCATGATGTTACACAAGCTTCAGATGCTGGTCATGTGTGAGGGCACTTCCCACACAGTGAAGCTCACGCAACATTCAGTTCCCTTTGAAAGGGAACTTGTATTGTGATTGAGATAACATTAGAGGTAATATTTGGAATTAAGTAACATTGGAATGAATATTTTCTAACATTAGCTAGCTACATGAAATTTGCTTTATAGACTACAGTTTCCAGTGTAACCAGGGAATGACGGTTAGGAATGACGGTTTGTTTGTATGATTGAAAGTTTGTATGATTGCTAAAGGTATTTTGAATTTTATTTTAAAACATTTAACAATATTAAAATACTGTTTTTAAATTATGTTTTTGAGATATTTGATATTTTAACTTAACTTTAACTTCAGATTTCTATTTTAGATTTTATAGAAAACACATTAAGAAAAATAAAAGAAAAAACTTCTAATCATCTCATAACTTCAATAATGTCAATTTCAAGTAGCCTTAAAGTCTAGACCTGTAAATATAAATTTCAGTGCTGCTGAGCTTTCCTAGCCGGAATATCGAAAATTTTAATGGTCCATATCATCACCAAATGTAACCTTATAACACAAAGGTCTGTTGTACAGAACCACAATGGCCTTTTCAATGTCCTCAAATGTCTATTACCATTCATTCTGGCAAATCATATGCAGTTAAATGTGAATTAACAGTATGTTATACAGTTATGGTAATAATGGTTATGGTAATATGGTAAAGCACTGGACACAAAATAATGGGTCAAAAGGACAGTCTCAAAATTCCTGACAAAAAAACAAGGACAAAGTGCACCAGGAAATGAGACACGAGTGCCACAGGTTTTAGTGATAATTGGTAATTAAACCACTAAACTGCAAAAGAGCTGTTATTCTTCTCAGTTGTGTATCGCTCATACTCGCCTTATTTACTGCTTCCTATTCAGCAGCACAATTATACTGAATATCTCATACACAGTAATAACCTCATTACCAATAAACCAAATATCAGATGGTTCTTTAGTATCTAACCACTAAAAAATAACAAATTCTAATATTTATATTAAAAGAGATAAATAGCATCTGTCGCTAAATGTGATCTGATATGATTGCACTGCTATTGGGAATACTGGGACATAATGTTCTACTCTGTTTATTCATTCATTCATCTTCAGTACCAGCTTAGTAACTTTGGCCAAAATCTAAGCATCATACAGTATGAACATCTGGCAAAACATATTTCGTTAAAAAATAATTAACATCATGTTATATTTTTATGGTAATTATTTATGGTTGAACTTACAAATGCACTGGACAATTATGTGTCAAGGGGACAGACTCAAAAGTCATGACAAGGACAAGAAAAACAAGGATAAAGCTTTCTCTCCTGGTCAGAGTCATGGTGGATACAGGGTCTATCCTGGGAACAGTGGGAGTGAGTTGGGTTGCCAGTTCATCACAGGGCACCATGCATACACATTCACCTAGGGGCAATTTCGCATAGCTAGTCCATCAACTGGCAAGATTTTGGGAAGTAGGAGGAAACTGGAGAACCCAGAGGAAACCCACATGGACACACAGAGAACGTATGATGCTCCACACAGACAGTAACCCAAACTCAGGATTGAACCAGGGATTCTGGCAACACTGCCCACTATACCACTTTCCATTCATTTACTATACTGCTTATCCTACACAGGGTTGCAGAGGGCTCCAATCCCAGGAAATTTGGGGCACAGGACACCCTGGACCGGGTGCCAACCTATCACGGGGCACAATTGCACTCCCATTCACACACCCATTCAAACACTACAGACAATTTGGAAATGCCAATCAGCCTATAACGCATGTGTTTAGACTGGGGGAGGAAACTGGAGTACCCAGAGAAATCCCTCTAAGCTTGGGGAGAACATGCAAGCTCCATGCACACAGAGTGGTTGGCGTGATTTCAACCCCCAACCCCAAACATGAAAGGCAAATATGCTAACCAGTAAATCACCATTGCAACTGAGCAAATAACCTTGCTGTGACCTTCACCCCATTGGAATTCAATTCCAAAATCGAAAGAGTTCATCTGCTGGTTACAATGATAATTCCATATAAATCCTACAACCATCCAACCACTCGTTCTTAAGATATGTTGGACAGACGCATACATGGAAGGACACATAGAAGGACTGATGCCAAAAATAGGAGCTAGCCAAAAAATGAGTTCCTGAACATTAGCCTGTAACTAACAGGAAGGAAGCTACTGAAGAACCTATTTCAGACATTTGACCTTGCTGTGACCTTGACCATGCTGACCACCTCACACCCAAAATCAATCAATTCATCAATTCCATATAAATCAATCAATTCATCTAATCAATTCATCTTCCACATAAATCCTACAAACATTCAACCACTCATTCTTGAGATATATTGCACTAACAAGAATATCGGACAGACAGAAGGATGGATGGAAAAACTGAAAATATAATCCCTCCATAATCCTTTCAGTGGCAGAGCCATAAAAAATAAAGACACATAAATATCAGAAGATTTAGAAGACCAAACAACCCAATTGAACCAACTCAGAATGAACTTACACAAATACAATTAAATGAACTCAAAGAGTCAATTCCTACTACAGAACCTGAATACATTAAAATGTCTAGCACATTTATTTAAAAGAAATAACAATCCTGGTTCTCAGCAGGGAACACAACAGACCCCAAAGGAAGAAATTAAATAATGCCTCTTGCAACTTTTCTGTCAAATCACACACACCAGAATACAACCTAGAAGATATCAACACCTTTATTAATAACACTGATGTAGTGATGTGACTGAGACAATTTGAGGATCAAGTAAATGACATTAACACCTGATAATAAATCTCCAGGACCTGGCGGTTACCCAGGTCCAACAGCATGTTTGCTCCTAGAACCGGTCTTAAATAGATTACCAAAGAAAAATGATACACAACTCTCCCTACAGATAAAAATACTGCCATGAGTTTACTTCACTTATAACCCAATAGAGATTCCACCTTACCCAGCAGCTACTGCTTCCTATCACTCATTAACACTGACACAGAAATTATTAAGGTGCCGGCTGCCAGAATGAAAAGTCGTCCCATCCATAACTCATCCTGATCTAAAAGGGCTTCATTAAAAGCATGCAGTCATCCAATGACATATACATCCTTTTAACCGAATGTATTACTCATCTGTGCAAAAGTTTGACATATCTGAGAATGCAACTGATAACGTTTTGTGTGTGTGTGTTTATTGAATGGATCAGGTGTCTATATTTCACCTTCAGTCTCAATCAATAATGACTGGTTAATATCTCTTTTCTACCCCAGTGCTGTTGAATTCTTGCCTTTGATTGGTCAGAAATTGTTGATTAAAATCCAATAAAAAACAAAAAATGTGTTGTGGGTTGTGGGGGGCATGGTGGCTTATTGCTTAGTACGTTTGCCTCACACCTCTAGGGTTGGGGGTTCAAATCCTGCCTCTCCGCTGTATGCGTAGAGTTTGAATGTTCTCCCCATGCTTCGAGGGTTTCCTCGAGGTACTCCTGTTTCCTCCCCAAGTCCAAAGACATGCATTGTAAGCTGACTGCCATTTCCAAATTGTCTGTATGTGAATGGGTTGGGACTACGTCCAGGGTGCTCCCAGCCTTGTGCCTCGAGTTCCCTGGGATACTCCTCCACAGGTGCGCTTTAAGGGGGGAGGATTAGGACTATTCTAAGGGCACTGGTCAGACAGCAGGCCCAGCAGAACCCCATACTTTCCTGTATGATTTTGGTATTTAAATGGTTTCTTTGCACAATAATCTATTAAGGAGCAGGTTAAATTAATGCCCTCAGACTGGGCCAAGTGCATGTGTGTGTCCCCTTAAGATGTTTGCGGATTATTCACAAACGCGGCACTTCACAGCTGTGAGTCGTTACATGCATCAGGTAGATGGCAAGAGAGCAATAGTAATGGAGCACTGCGTTTCAAAAAGCACGGAAAAGCACCAAGCGACAAGAAAACTAGTCCCATGTTGTATATATTCAAGCTTTCCGAAGCCTTGCAACAGCTTCCTGTGAGGAATCGATCAAAATTTTATATAATCATATAAATCTGCTTTAATTGTCCCAAGTGTGTTTATGAGAAGTGTTGTAATGATGTCCATTTCGTGAGTGAATTGTTTGTTTGAGTCAGTTCATTTCAACAAATTGGATTATCCCGCTGCTAAAACCAGTTTGAATGATTCATTCCCGAATAGAACCGATTTGATTCTCGAGTTCATTGTTCTTGTTACTTGGGGAATAAGAAATTACAAGTCGACAGCTTGTAGACATCCAGACATGTTTTTCTATAGTGTCTTTGTATGAGAGAGAGCACAATGGTGTTAATTACTTGTACTGTATATATAGTTATTTGTATATAGTTATCAATGCATAATTTCAGTTAATTTAATAAACTGTTCAAATTTAGTTCTTTATAGTCTCTTATTGAATATGCAATAATTGTTATGCTTATTGATAATGATTGTTTTTACATGTGGCAGTAAGAAAGGATAATTGGGGGGTGGAGGCTTGGAGCCCGGAGTACAAATTACCCAGGGGGCCCCAGAAACCCTAGCGACACACCTGCTCCTCCACAACCCTGTATAGGATAAGCAGTATGGAAAATGGATGGATGGAAGAATGGATGATGTGCTGTTTGCTAGTGTTGGCAAATTGCTGTGTTTTAAGATGAAATGCTGTTATAAGATAATAATCAGCTTCAGTACAGTGCTGCATCACACCATGCCATGGTTGATTATTATACTGTAACAGCATCCCCTGTCATGTTTTATTCCTTATGTGTCACATTGCGTGGAGCTACTAGGCAGGGATGTCCACTCTCCTACTTCCTATTTGGCATTTTAATCAAGTCCTTATCCACAGCTTTATGTCAAAATAGAAACATTAAATGCATTCAAACAACAAGCAGAAGATCTATGTGTCTATATGCTTATAGTACTGTACATTTCTCATCCAATAATATCCTTCCTTCTACTAAACCTCCAATTACTTTATTAACTGGAGCCAATTCACCATCTCTACACAGGAGGCAACAGTCCAAACACACTGGTAACATCACATGCTGGGGTATTATCATGTCTTTCCAACTGTCAGGATTGTTTATACTTTATTTTAATGTACTGTTAAAAACAATAGATAATGAGCTCCCACCTTGTCTAACATCTCCATACCGTATCTCTTTTTGGCTATAATTAGTGACAACACATCCAGAAACCGGAAATAATTTCCTGCCCAAATAATCCTGACCACCAAAATATAAGCCTCCAAACCCCCCTCCCACCAACCCACCACCACCAATTCCTACCCACCAGCCAGCTCTTGCCTTTCATACGAAAGCTAGCAACTGAGGAAGGTGAAGGTTAGCACGTGTATTCTCTGAGAAACATGAAGCTGACCAACTGCATCTTTTCGAACTGCTGCGTTGGGCATGTAAGAAACTTTGAGAAAAGTGCACTCAGCCCTCTTCCGCACACATGAGCTCACAGGAGCCTACGATGTCACAAATGATCTCACTCTGTGACTACAGTTCACCTGAAAAATGTATATATTAAAATATACCACAATCTCTCATTAGACTCATTGACCATATTCCACTAACATCTTTTGTACCTACCCTTGACTCACCTTACCCCCCCATACCTCCTATATTATAGCCCCAGACCACAGGTGTATTCTGAACCCGTCAGCACGTGAGGACCTTCTAAGCCTCTTAAGCCAAAACCCCCTGCAATAACCAAGCCGATGTTCCTCGAGAATTGCTCAGGCCACTTAACACCACCAGCAGGTACTCTGTGTGGCCCTGCTGCGTACACTGACTACTAAAAGACTTTCACATCTCACACAGGCACAAACACATGGTTTCACACACACACACACACACACACTCTACTACACAGTTCATAACTTAAGTTGTTCTATAAGCTCTACTGCCTACTTAATATCAATCTCTTGTAAGGTTGTATGTTGCTTTTATTGTTTTGGGGTTTTTTTCTGATTGGCTGAGCCACATTCAAAGTTGTTTGAGCTTGCACCACAGAAACTGAATTGTGTTTATAGCCTAATCCCCAAATCCTGCTTTCTCATGAGGACATTGTATCTGTGCTATTTCTCTTTAGAAAAATTAGAAAAACGTGTGGAGCTGTCAACAACAAGAATTGTCTGTTCTGCAAAGAGAATATATAGTTAAAAGAACGAATTTTGTACTGTGTACCAACAGGAGTCATGTTGTGTTTATTTTGTTTTTGCTATTTCTAACCATCATTTCGGTATAACATGACGAAATTTCTTATCAAAGCATTAGTACTGAACTTAAAGCAGATTCAGGGATCTGCAGTGCACGACATCTGATGAATTTTCTTTCAGAAACTCATTGGCAACTTCTCAACGTTGTTCTTGCTAATAGATGTAGAGGTGTTCAAACTTGATTATTCATCACCAAGAACATCAAACAAGCTTATAGGATATATGAGACCATAAGCCATTATGTCCATGGACTGTGTGCTTAACAACCAAAGCTTACTGTACATTGTGTGGTAAACAAATAGTGCCTAACAACACCTTCACCTGTGATAAAATCATTGCAACACAATGCCCCCCCCCCATATTGGAGGAGACCAGATATAATGTTTCTATATAAAATTTGTCTAGATAGATAGATTGTGTGGATAGATATATAGATAGACTTTTGCTTTTGTGTTTTTGTACTTTTTTAATTACTTTTCATAACTTGTGATTTTTTAAAATAACTTTTATGACTTTTATAAAACTATATAACGGACAGGTATGGAACATGAATGATCAAAAATGTTTCTGAACACTTACTACTTTGAACAAGAGAACTAGGCTGTAGTAACATGTACTATTTTACATGTAAAACATGTTGCATTACATTCGTCTTGCGTTCTAAAACCGTTCGCATAAGAATGATGTAAATTGGGACGAAGGGCACGTCTCGTTATCCATGACATTGTTAAATCTCTCAGACACTCACTGAACAGAACAGACACAGAGAGAGACACAGACTTTTTTTTGTCCAAAAAGTCCTTTATTTCCCCTGAAAATGTCGCTAAAGGGGTTTGAAAAGTCGCTAAGTTGGCAACACTGGTCTGCACTGACAGCTAGATAAAACGCAGGCTAAGCTCCGCCTCTCCCTAGCAAAAAGAAAATACAGAGGGAGAGGGAATGCTGGGTTTTTCATTTATGCACATTCTATTTGAAAAGCAATAAAATACACCGAATACCTAAATGATACCCTGTCTGTGTATTTTCTTGAAAACAATTTGCGCCCACCTTCCGATCTCTCCGCCCGTATGAGAACCACTGGTCTATGCTATTACCACACATTTTTACACATTCATTCATTCATGCATTCATTCATCTTCACTAACCGCTTAACCCTGTTTATGGTCGCAGTGGCTCTGGAGTCTATCCTGGGAACAATGGGCACAAGTCAGAGCTACACTCTGGATGGGATGCCAGTCCATTACAGGGCACCATGCATACACACATTAACCATAGAGCCAAGTGGGATGTTTTTGGGAGGTAGAAGAAAACCCGAGAACCCAAAGGAACCCATGTCACCGCGGGGAGAACTTGTGAAACCACACACAGGTACCATGTTTCTGTGAGGCAGCAAAATGCTGTGCCACTGTGCCACCCATATATACAATTAAAGAAAACATTATTACAATGTAGTGCTCAGTTGTGTTTAAAAATACATTTTGACATTCTGTGTTTGGGATAATGCGTTTGTTAAGTCCCTGAAAATAACTTATTAGGTTGTCGTTAAAGCTCAGCTAAATTCTTTTTTAGTTTTGGTTGCTTAAATGTTTTTTTAATTTTTTTTTATTTTATTAAACCCTTAAAGTGTTTTTTTACTAAGAAGTTTTACCCTGTCAATCCAACTTCATTGGTTTTCAGAATGAGGTACAATGAGGGAACCCTGTTGTTTAAAACATAGTTGAATGATTATAGTGCAAAAACTGAAGAACATGTGGGAAAAGTGGATGACAATCTAATTCACATTAATCATTGGTGTCTTTCTAAATCAGGGAGATGGAGAAAACAAGCTGTATTACCACTGACTAAAACTGTCTCACATGCATCTTTTCCTTAGGCAAAATCTCCCAGAGAGTCTTTTGAATTTGCTCGGCTGTGTCTCGCGAAGTAGACAACAGCTACGATTGCTTACTTAAAGTTATAAATGTATCAGAATAGATTTTCTCAATAGCTGCAAATGAAAATTTCATCGTGTCTGAAAATCCAATTACTTCTGGATTCATAAACAAGCATTAATGGATTACGCAGAGATCAAATCTAATCATGATGCCATTTGTTTTAGAATTTCTATTAGTCAGAGTGAAGGCAGGAGTTAAGCATCTTTTTCCCTATCTCTAGACTAACTGCAGAAAATAATAATTTGAGAAAGGCTGAGAGGGATAAAGGAGTGTGCTGAGTTTCACCTTGGCCGACGTATTCTACTGTCTCGGGCCCATAGTGCAGCCGTGCTTCCTGCTCATAGGCTGTAAGCGTCTCGCTGGAGCTGTAGCATTTCTGTTGGGCCACGTGACACTTGTCTGCACCTATAGAGGACGTGGCATAGTGAGGTTCTTTCCTGCACCTGGCTCGCGTCAGAGAGCGGTGCCGCTTCTCCTTCATATCCATCCCAGCAGCAGCCAATCAGCTCACAGGAGAGCAATGTAGGTTACGTTAATCACCTGGAAAAGGGGAAGGAGAAGGAAGAAAAAAAAAAAACACGAGTGAGTGCAAACTGTTTTCTCACCTCCGAAATTAATTTCCTAGAGTTATAAGATGTACCTGTAGATTTTTTCCCCGGGACACTAGAGATATTAGGCTAACTAACAAAGGCCCAGTTTGTCAATGTGAACCATTTTCTTCTGTCATTGTGAACTATAAAAAACAAAAAATGTATTGCTGTCTGGTGTATACATCAAAATTTATCCAGTGTTGATCAGTTTGAATTCACCATGTATAAAGGGACATAACCAATAACGTGTCTTATTCACAGTGGTGTACTGTATAGTAACAAAGTAGAACTACATTTTGGGAACGTTTCATTAATTTACTTGTCTATAAATGTTTGTCAACTTTAACTTTTCCTTCACTCCGTTCCAAAAGCAAACGGTTATTTTTCTATTCTGCTAAACTTTCACAGAGGCCTTTGTTACTTACTGTAATCTTAGCTCTTTTATGCTGCCCACTCTCCGTTATTACTTGGCTATACATCACCACAACTGCTTTTCATATCTGACACTCAGCTCCTAACGCTCAAAAATCAGACTCATTTTACAAGCATCACTACTTTTTACCTCAACAAGGAAAACTCCAAGAGTATCACTGGGGTAAGAAAGCTGTTAGAGCTGTTAGAGATATTACCATTAGTTTTCAGTTCAACTATTGGGCTATATTTTAACAATTAACCTTTCCCAACAACATAGTCTAGTTGCAAATTAGCTGTCTAGTTTTAGCCCTACTTAGGACCGCAGTGAAGTGACAGAAATGTTCTAAATAAAAAGGAAACCATGACACGGCATGCTGTTTGTCAATAATCAGTCAAATCAATCAAAATGTACACTTTTATAATAATAGTGTAACATCCACAACAAGTGGAGGCAAATGCTTGGGGCTCCGAGTTTTGAGAGTCCCTATAGCTCTACAACTTATTAGAATGAGCACATGGATATAAAGCATTGACTTGAATTACAACCAGCAGTACTGTCAGAGCTACTGCTTTAGGAAATGAATCAACACTCTGAACACCTGACCAATCAGAATAAACTCAACAGTGATGCGGTATAATGACATTTAAATAAGGTCAGATATAGGTAAACATCAAATTTGAGTAGTTTTCTCATAGATTTCCTTAACATTTATTTGAGTATGTTTTTTTTTACTGCTGAATATTAGAAATACAGTCCCCTCCAAAACTATTGGAACAGCAAGGCAAATTCGTTTATAAAAGAATTGGAAGTTGTAAAAGCCTAGAAAAGCATCACAAAAGAAGAAACCAACAATTTGTTGATGTCAATGAGTCGTATTCATAGACGAAAGGGATATGCAACATAATATTAAATGTTATGTACTTTAATTTACTTCAAGACTTATTTGTTCCTATATTTTTGCTCACCTAAAAGCTTGGTTCTATGTTTTATGTTGTTTAACACATCTACATGTGAAAACCAGGAAATGAAAGCTGAAATCGTTAACTCTCGTCTCATATCCATCTATAGATCTCAAACCTAAATGTCTTTGGTGTATGGCACAAACAAAAAATGAATTGGCCTTACCGTTCCAATAGTTCCGGAGGGGACTGTAAAAACAATCGCTCTATTAAAACAGATTGTGTGTAATAATATTTCAAAATGTTACTGGAAGTCACATTCAGACAAGCCATGCTTAAATGAATGCATAAGTCTTTTACACTATGCTGACATGTTGCACTAGTGTAACTCAACAATACAAATGGACACATTTCCCCGTCCATATACCTCCATCAAACAAACTTGTGTTTGTCTCAAATCTCAAACTTATGCACTACTCTAGATTGTTACTGAGTACTAACACTAACTAGTTTTCCTATTACAGTTAGTGTTGGAATTTTAAAAACCTCTCATGTTGTCGTCTGGATTTTTGAGATTAGTAGATATTTTTGAATGTAAGGTCAGAGTTTTTGATTAGAGAACCATGACAGCAATCATGACGACAGTGAAAAATTTTTAAGCAAGACAGAGCTCATCAGTGTGTTTAACATAGCTGTGCATAAAATCGCTAAAAATTGACATACCAACGTTTCAGAGCTTTCACATACAGGTGCTATCTACTAAAATAAAAGGTAACCAAAAATAAAATTAGGCTAAATGTATTCCCAAGTCATCATGCTTGCTATCAATGCAAATGCTACTGTCCAAACATTGAGCCTGCATCTTGAGATGTTGAGAAGCTATGTGATGACCTGTAGAGCTAATTCTGTATTTGCGACAGACAGATGAATGATAGGGACCATTAGACACTGCGAAACACCATAAACATCCTCATCCATACACAGACAGAACCTGATGGCTGCAGATCAAGCCCGGGCTGAGGCGCACCAGCAGGGGGGAGGTGAGCGGAGATAGTGACTCGCCATCTTATTATCACCCGCCGAGAGCAAAGTGAGAGAATGCAGGAAGGAGAGGCATAGAGAGAGAAAGAGAGAGAGAGAGAGGGAGAGAGAAAGAGAGAGAGAGAGATGGCCATCCGCCCTCTTCGACACCCTCCTACTCTGCATCTGTGACTTGGTGGTGAGTCATCATCGGGGACTCTCATCAGACCGTTTGTCATTGGCTTGGTACATAGAAACCCTTCCTACAGAAACACTCTGCTATTGTTATTATCAGGAATAGAAAATACTTGAGAAATTGTACTTGTACAATTTCACCTAATTGGCTAGGCAGCAAGTCAAATTGTAGCTATTAATAAATATCTGTTGTTTATAGGATATTTTACTTTTGATTAATTCATTACTGAATTATGTAATGTCAGTCATGCATACGAGCAGCAAACTTACAGAGACTGAATATTCTCAGGCAAAAACAATATAACAGTTATAACAGTTTTCGATACGTAATAAAAGTTCATCTTCACGTAAAAACATCAGTTTAAACTCAGTTTAAAACATTTATTTATTTATTTTTACTATTTCATACTTGGCTACATTTAAAAGTTGTAGCTTTCATTTGGCTGGATACTCTGGATACTTTTAATTGAGAAAGAGTTTGACTCCTACTCTCTATATCTATAAATATATATCTATATAAATAAATATCTATAAAACCCAATCTGAATTAGGCTTGGTCTGAAGAACATGGAGTGTTCTAATGACACAAAAGCTGCATAGCAGGTACAAGGCAAAATGTCTTAATAATCAGTCCCTCCAGGATTTAGCAATTTTGCAATTGAAGAAATGAAGGCAAAATCAAGCAAACACCGCAATATTCTAAATTAGTGTAGATTTTGGGCAAAGATGCATCGTGTGACATCATCACAACGTGCATTCAGCCAAAGCCCTCTTCGATTCACATGCGTTGAACATCGTAGGTACAGTTTCATTTACCAACAAATGTCACTGTGAAAGACAAAGCAACTTTGTGCAATTGCAATTTCCCCAATTCAATAGTTTTCCGCAATAAAACACAAACTCTGCATGTATGTTCCATTACAAATAATAATTTTAAAAAAGCAGCAAAATCAAGCATTTTTGGCCACAACAATCACAAAACTACTCCACAAAATCCTGTACGGACTGAATAAAGCACAGGATTGAGTGTGCTGCTGTAGAGACTTCCATGTACACAGAGCAGGAAATGGCTTTGTAATGTTTTAAGTGCTTACTTAGGACACAGATGTCTCGGTTTATTTAAACACTCAATCAGCACTATTCAGACACTAAAGAGCCAATTATATGATATTTAGTGGCAAATCAATGCACAAGGGCCTCGAAAAAGCAGCACTGTAACATACATCGAACGAACACATATCACATGCTGGCCAGTCAATACTCTCATTGAAGCTTTAAGCATGTTTAGATAAGGGCAAGGCCTTTGAGTGGTGTTCACTGATCAACAATTTGTATTCATGCTGTATAAATACATGGAGCATGTACGGCGCATGCTAATTATGTAAAGCATTCAGGCTTTGGGAAATGTGCTAATTGGATCCACATCTGCGGTTAGCTTTGATAGTATGGCCTTGGTCTAGATTGACCATGAATTATAGAAAGTATACACAGAAAATCATAACTCTAATCCAGGGAATTTATTATTTTTTTTCTTTTTCAACCTGCTGCCAAATGTTAGACTGGTCCTCACAGTCAGCAGTGGTTTGAAAGATATGAAAAAGACCAAGTGTCAATTTAACAATACTTTTCCATAATACTGTAATAGATGTTATGGTTACGGTAACAAGATGTAATTCTAAATTTGTTGTTTTTTTCTAATTTGCCCGTACTAAAAACCTGTCTTCAATTTGATTCCCCTAATTGCAGGTCATGATATTAAATAAGAGCTAAAATATATTATTTCTCAATGGCTCAAACATGAAACTGTTAGGGTTGAGCAGTGCATTATATCATGAGGTCTCAGTGATGGCATAATACAAAAGATGTGCGCCAAACTGACAGTTGGTTACAACAAATAATCTGATGTGGATGCCAAAAATGAAACTAGAACTGTTTTTCTACTAGACAGTATGGCTCAGCAAACTTCTTTAGCAGTGTGGTGACTGACAAAATTACTTTCTTGGTTCAAATGTCTCTTGGCACCACATATTTATCACATAATTAATTTACTTGGCATTTGTTTATACAACCCCAATTCCAAAAAAAGTTGGGACACTATGTAAAATGTAAAGAAAAACAGAATGCAATGATTTGCAAATCTCATAAACCCATATGTTATTCACAACAGAACATAGGAAATTGAGGAACCGAGGAAATGTACCATTTTAAGGAAAAAACAAGGTAATTTTTAATTTGATGGCCACAACACGTCTCAAAAAAGTTGGGACGGGGCAACAAAAGGCTGGAAGAGTAAGTGTTACTAAAAGGAAACAGCTGGAGGAACATTTTGCAACTAATTAAGTTAATTGGCAACAGGTTAGTAACATGATTGGGTATAAAAAGTGTATCGCAGAGAAGCAGAGTCTCTCAGAAGTCAATATGAGATGGACTCTGGATGGAACCATATGTTGCTCTAAAACCTGTATATTCCAGATGTGCAAGCTGCCCATTCCATAGGCACTAATGCATCCCCATACTATCAGAGATGCAGGCTTTTGAACTGAGCGCTCATAAAATGCCGAATGGTCCCTCTCCTCTTTAATCCTCTTTAGTTTAGAGGATGCGGCATCAAAAAGAATTTGGACTTTGCCTCAGTCCATTTTAAATGAGCTTTGGCCCAGAGAAGATGGCAGTGTTTCTGGATCCTGTTCACATATGGCTTTTCTTTGCATGATAGAGCTTTAACCAGCATTTGTGGGTGGCACTGCGAACTGTGTTCACAGACACTGAGTTCTGGAGGTGTTTCTGAGCCCATGCAGTGATTTCTTTTACAGAATCATGCCTGTTTTTAATGCAGTGCCGCCTGAGGGCCCGAAGATCACAGGCATGCAATACTGATTTTCACCATTGTCCCTTGCGCACAGTGTTTTCTCCACATTCTTGGAATCTTTTGATGATTTTATGTACTATAGATGGTGAGATATTCATGGTCTCTGCAATTTTACGTTGAGGAACATTATTCTGAAATTGTTCCACAAATTGTAGATGTAGTTTTTTGCAGATTGGTGAACCTCTGCCCACTTTTACTTCTGAAAGATATTCTTTTTATACGTAATCATGTTACTGACCTGCTGCCAATTAACCTCCAGCTGTTTCTTTTTAGTAACTCTTACTTTTCCAGCCTTTTGTTGCCCAGTCCCAACTTTTTTGAGATGTGTTGCGGCCATCAAATTCAAAATTCTTTTTTTTATGGTACATTTTCTCAGTTTAAACATTTGATATGTTTTCTATGTTCTATGGTGAATAACATATGGGTTTATGAGATTTGCAAATCACTGCATTCTATTTTTATTTACATTTTACACAGTGTCCCAACTTTTTTGGAACTGGGGATGTATTTATTTACCATTTTTAAAAATTTATTGTCACTGATTTAACTCGACGTTCCATTCTGAAAAACCACAAGATACATAAAAAGCCGTCCTTAATTTAGGCAGGATTCAAAATGGCTTCCTATTCACTGTGTCTGTTCACAACATACAGTATGTAATAACATACACCAGCATATGAGATTTTGCAAAAAGTGCAGGACATATGTTTTGATGTATTTTATCGTCTGGCATGGGCTTTCTCTCCATTTCTACTAAGGTCAAAGTATTGTCACCCTTGACTTCATCTGGGTTGCTTGTACGTTTCTGAATAGTTTCAACTTCTATGTCAGACCAACAGACCACAATAATGTATTCGAAACATCACAGCTCTAATCAACATTCTCTAGCAAGTGTAAGTACTAATTTACACTTACTAAACACATCATTTGTCATCAATAATTCATGTTATTGTGGTCACATGCAATGGAAAAAACACGAAATCTAGCCAGTGGTTGTTTGTCAGCTGTTAAGTACTCTTAATGTTCCCTTCAAATGCAAAGTTTTATTTATGCCATAATGCTGTAGGATGGCTGTCACACTTGTACAGAACGAAGGCATCACTGATACCATTTTTTCATTTTTTATATAACATTGATATCAAAGTCAAAGTATCGGCTCATACTTATCCGAGACCACTTGCAAATGTTATCAGAGCACGCAGCTTCCCTGTGTCTCTCCATCCAACACTGATGTATGCATATAGTATCACTGATCTATGACATTTCTCCTCTTCCTCCTCATTTATTTAATGGTATATTGCATGGAACTCCATCATATGATGTTTAGAAGTTAATTAAAATTATTTCTGCTTGGGTAATGTCTCCCCTTCGATGATTAACCAAAAAGCAATGTGGCAGATGGATTCATATACATAAAGTTGAACTCTGAGTGCATCATGTAGTGCATGGAGCCAACAAAGTTCTCCATTGAAATGAATATGAAATAAGTGGCATTGCAAATGCGCTAATAGTAACCAAGCCCTCTCGTGTTAGTAAATATGATACATGTTCATGGCAAAAAATAAAATAAAAAATCAAGGCAGAAAATGTGTAAAATTTGATTATATTTGATACAATTTTAAGATCCTGAAACTCAATAGTAGATGGTATAGAACAATATTTCCCACCAATATACATAGGTTATACTTTGACAAGTCTTGTTAGTTGATGCCCATCAAATATATTTTGTCCATGTCCAAAGCTTTAAATTTTAGGTACCAATTTAGGGGTTGTGGGATAGGAGCTATAAAAGAGCAGAAGAAGAGAGGAAGTAGAGAAAATAGCAGTAATGCAGTAATGACCTAACAGAAACAAAGGACAATAGAGAAGAACCCGAGAAACCTGGTAAAGCTTCTCCTACTCTGCTAATTTTTTATGTTAAATGGGTTGCAAGTTACTTTAAATTATATTGTAATCTAAAAGCACTGATCACACAAAAATACCCACCCCTCAATTCAGACCTGAGGGAAACACCTTAGAACTGTGGCTAAAGTAGAAGTGGTTCACAACAGTAATATCAAACATACAGTATTATATACAGAGACCTATACAGAGAAGGCAGCAGGCCAACAAGTTCAAACGTGCCTATTAAGGCTCCTGAGTGGCAGAACATCTTCGATCATGATCGAAGATCGTGAGTTTGAATGCCAATGATGTCACAGCCATTCATGGCCAGGAGCCAAGGGGGCAAAAATAGCCAAGCTCTCTAGATGGAAGGGATGATATATTCACTCCCCTGTCAATCATAGTTACACTAACCAATCGTGGGTGTCGGTGAGCTCATGAATACGAAAGAGGGCAGATAGCACTTACCTCTGAATGCGATATATAGCTCTGTGGTACAGTGTGAAGGGATGCGGTTGGCTGGCTCAGATGAAGCCTCCAGGATTTAGCGATTTTGCGATTGCAGAAATTAACGCAAAATAAAGCAAACTCTGCAATATTTGGAAGAGCTTGCAATTTTTTCAAAATTACAGCAGATTTTTCACAGATTTGGACCAAGATGTGTCATGTGACATCTGCACAATGTGCAATCAGTCAAAGCCACCTTCGATTCCCATGTGTCGAATATGAGTACAGCTAAAAGGTCTCATTTACCAACAAATTTCAGTGCAAAACAATTTTGTGCAATTGAAATTTTGCCAATTCAAGTAGTTTTCTACAAAAAAAACACAAAAATCTCAGCTAATTGCGTCAATTTTGAAAATAGATGCAGCAAAATAAAGCGTTGTTGGCCGTAACAATCACAAAATCCTGTATGGACTGATGTATTAGCTTTTACACTCCCCAGTTCATAGCTGTCTTGTGATATGGGAGAGCTGGCTGGTGGGTGGGACCTGGCAGGTGAGAAATTTGAGGAGAAAACGTGGCCATATTCCTTACTGAAAAACTGAAGAACCAAAAAGCTAGAAAGGGAATTCCCCACAGGTCATGTTTGCTGACAGAAAAATGGTAGTGGTGAAAAGCATGGCCTCTCAGGCAAGAATGTAGTGGAGACTTGCTCTCAGTATCAATAAGTAATAATCAAGCTGAGCAGTCATCTTCCTGGCAAACTGAGGAAGTTTCTGTCGTGGGGCTCCATTAAAATTAATCCCCTAAAATCCACCTCGGGCAGTGCAGAGCACGACTCAAAAGTCCACGGCACGAGCCATGCTGCCACTGAACAGCAGCCGGCTGACAATAAATGGACTACGGTTTAGCAAGGAAGAGAACAAAGTAGAGCATAGAGTAAAAGAACCAGAGAAAGTAGTGCCTTCAGTTTCAGTGATGTAGTGTAGAAAGAAGTGTAGAGGACAAGTGCACAGAGTGGCTTTTAAACACTGAGGACTGGGAAAAACACAAGGGTGAGGTTTTTCGAAGAGCATAATAGTGAGTTCCTGTTGAAGGCAATTGGCAGTTATGGATAAGAACCAGAGGAACAGATCTATGCTAACAGATTCACACCTTTAACACACTACAGCAGTAATTCAGTAAGCAATGAGTAAGGGTGATGGTGCTTCAACACCTCTCTAGAACATACAAGTGTTTCTAGGACACATTAAATAGCACTACACAGGTTAACCTATTTGGTACATTTCATACCAAATCACTTCACCAGAGCGGAAAAAAGAAAGATTTCAAGTGCTGCGAAGGCCTCGGAAATTAAATCAAGTCGGCATTTAGCTGACTGTTGATTCTGGCAAAACATGTTAGGTGGAGACGTAGGTTGTGTTCTCAATGATCTAATTGAAACGGTCCTTTTAGCTGAAAATGTCAGAAGTGAAGTAACAAATTATCACAGCATTGAGCCAAAGTGAGCGGTGGGTTTGTTTGTTTTTTTTTTTCAGCCATTTTTTTCTTCTTCTTTTTAGCCTCCAAGAACGTATTGGAGATGTCTATTTCTGATTCCACAAATAGGAGGTAAAGTGGAAATGTCAAATCCTCCTCCTCTTCCTCATGTATGAAGGATGTGAAGGGAATTTTTCTGCCAGATTCTCAAGGTACAGTGTGGTGCAGTGCACCAGGGTTTCTGTAATTCAGACTGAAGACAGCGTGAAGACTAGCTGGAGTGTAGAACATCTCAGGAGAAACCACAGCGTGGTTCACCTTTTCCTCTAGTCCTGAGGCAAGAATGTGTTCAGTCTCCTGAGCTGAAGGGAAAAAACATGATTGTGACTGCATGGCCTTTGCGTCTGGTTAGTGTATCCCTTAATATCCTCCAGGTTCCCCAATTCTGTTATGATACCTTTTCTGTAGTCATCTAGCCCTGACATGCTTCACCATCCACTCTTATGCTTTGGTAGATTTTTCACAACTTTAGACTTTATCTCTTAATGAGCAATCCAGAGGCAACAGTGGCAAAAAAACTTCCTATAACTTTCATGAGGAAAAAACCTTCAGAGAAACCAGACTCAAAAGGGAACCCATTTTCTTCTGGGTGACACTGGATAAAGGGATGATAAATCATCACTCTTCTACAAATATATACTGTAACGTTAAATAGTACTTAGTGTACTGGAAGGATGTTGAGTATGGGCAGAGTCCTGAGACAAGAACCGGACAGTCTTCATGATTACAGCGGCAGTTATTAGGTACAAATGTACAGTATCTAGGTGAGCTTATCCACTGAAGTAAGGGTGGGACTTCGGAAATACTCTTTTTGTGAAGTGCAAAACTTTAGGGTATCCATGTGGGACCATCCACGGCAGCAGATGAAAGTGAGTCACAATTTCAGACTCTCTAAGCCCGAAGCAGAGCATCAGGATGAATCAGGCAAGTGAATAAATGTAAAGTCCAGAGGGCGAGACGAGCCACATCATTAAAAGTGTCAGGATCTGGCACCGGCACCGTATCAGACACATGGCGGAGTACACATACAGCTTGGCAATGAGAGAGAGAGGGAACAGATTATTAGATATGCTCTTATCATACAGTGGTTTAAATGTGCGTACATTGTGATCAGAGTGTATGTGGGGACTCGAGCAGGTCTCGCTATGACAGCATAACTAAAAGGGAGAGCCAGGAGGAAACACAGGCATGAGGGCACCCTTGTGATATTTCTTTCTCTCTTGGCTCATTAAACCTTATTTCTCTTTTAAAGTTCAATTTCTTCACGAGAGAGAAAATGGCACTCAACCAAAATTGGCAGGACCTGGTTGACAGTTGAGCAAATGGTAGAATGACATTATGGTGATTTTAATTACTTGATTACATCACTGCCTTCTTGATGTAACAATTTTCTAAAATTAAAAACAATAAAACTGACAGTAATGTTTCTTAGTCAACAAAATTCAACAATTGGGTATAACAAACCTGATACTGGGGGAGACGAAACAAACACGGCACAAAAAACAGAACAGGTAGTAGAGTGAAATTGGTAATGACTTTCACTGTATTTTTGACTGTTCATTGTGCTGTATGTTTCTCGGTGTAGGGGTATGTCTTGTCTATGTGCCTTTTTCTGGTTCCTCATTAGATTACCACTGATTGTCGCATGCCATGCCCCTGCCTGTGGTTTCTTGGTTGGAATGAAACTTTTGGGTTTCTATATGATAATTCATCATTCGAATACAAATACATTATTGGGAATAAACATATTTTATGTTCTAAACGGGTATAAATACAGACATGAATAAGCACTATTGTTTTCTATTTTAGGGTATGAAGTGCACATGATAAACAGAGATTGTGTTTATTAATGTGTAATGCATTTACAGCATTCGTTCATTCATCCATAGTAGCTGCCTAGTCACAGTCACAGTGTTTAAATTAGACTACTAGTTTGTTGATATTTTGGGAAATAGATCCAACTATACTTGTTAGAAAAATTTCTCATGCAGATACTGAAAAAATAGTGAATAATTGCAAGATCAAAAAAAACAAAAAACAAAAAGACTCTTGCACATATCTAGTTGAGACCAATTATGTGCTCAAGTGATGTAGTTGAGGTTGAGAAATTGTCACAGCCAGAATTTACACACCATGTTGACATTAACAGTTCTACCGCTGGGTTTCCAGGGGCATAGTGGTAGGGTTCATATTTAATAAAAACACATGTCAGGAGATCACAAGTTTGAATCCAGTTGATGACAGCCAGCCGTGGCCGGGAGCCAAGGAAGTGTTACAGAGAGAAGTGGGAGAGAAAGGCATCCTCTCTCTCCCCTGTCAATCACTAGCCAATCATGGTTGTCTGTGAGCTCATGCATGTGGAACAGGGCAGATGGTGCTTTCTTTTTTGCTAGTCTTCACCCTCTATGGTTGGTAGCAGTCATATGATAGGATAGAACTGGCTGGTGGGTGGGAACTGGCAGGTGACCAAATTGTGAAGGAAAATGGAGAAAAAAAAAGACTTTTGGTTCTGCCACACCCACTTTGGCTTTAAATCTGAATACAGATACGGATGATTGGATCACTAATCAGTCCCTCCAGGATTTTGCGGACGCAGAAATGAACGCAAAATAAAGCAAATTCCACAATATTTTAAGGAATTTAAAAATTTTCAAAATTACTGCAGATTTTCTGCAGATTTGGGCCAAGCTGTGTCATGTGACATCTGCACAATGTGCATTCAGTCAAAGCCATCTTCGATTCCCGTGCGTCGAATATGAGTACAGCTAAAAGGTCTCATTTACCAACAAATATCAATGCAAAACAATTTTGTGCAATTACAATTTTGCCAATTCAAGTAGTTTTCTGCCAAAAAATGCAAAAAAACTCCACTAATTGTGTCGCAATTCTGAAAATCGATGCAGCAAAATAGTGTTTTAGCAAAGTGTTTTTGGCCGTAACAATCACAAAATCTTTCAAGATGTAACTTCATCACAATGCACATTCAGCCAAAGCCCTCTTCAATTCATGTGCAACGAGCATGAGTACAACTAAAAGTTGTATTAGTGAGGACAGCAGGGGGTGCTCACCATGTGGTCTGTGTGGGTCCTAATGCCCCCATGTGGTCTGTGTAGGTCCTAATGCCCCAGTATAGTGACAGGGACACTATACTGTAAAAACAGCACTGTCTTTCTGATGAGACGTTAAACCGAGGTTCTGACTCTCTGTGGCCATTAAAAATCCCCACTGGCCCTTAGCTATCATGACCCCCTAATAATCTTCATCTCTGAATTGGCTACATCACTCTCTCCTCTCCACTAATAGCTGGTGTGTGGTGGGCGATCTGGTGCACTACGGCTGCCGTTGCATCATCCAGGTGGATGCTACTCACTAGTGGTGGTTGAGGAGATTCCACCATACAATGTAAAGCACTTTGAGTGCCTATAAAAACGCTATATAAATCTAAGGAATTATTATTATTAATTATTAATTATTAAAAGGTCTCATTTAACAACAAACATCACTGCGAAAGACAACTGCATTCAATTGCAATTTTGCCAATTCATGTACCACCAAAAAATAAGGCACAAATGACACCTCATGTTGCATTGCAAATTTTGAAAACAGCCACAGCAAAATCAAGCATTTTTGGCCATAACAAGCACAAAACAACTCCTGCGAAATCCTGTACGGACTGAGTAAATAGACTCAGATACAGACCATCATATATGACCATCTGCCTATTCTTGATCTCGTTTATAACTGGCCCTTTTTGCGTTTAGTTCATTTTGACTTTTGATATACTTAAATTCTATGTAGCACACACACACACACACACACACACACACAATGGTAAATCAAGACATTTTTTCCTTCTGTATACTCATCAGGGAGTAAGTAAACAAAGTTAGCCTCAACACCTCTATACAACATACAAGTCTTTAAATAGAACTGCACAGGTTCACCAATTAATCCTGTTTGGTTTATTTCTTACAAGATCACTTACAGTGCCCTCCACTAATATTGGCACCCTTGGTAAATACGAGCAAAGAAGGCTGTGAAAAATTGTCTTTATTGTTTAACCTTTTGATCTTTTGTTTAAAAAATTCACAGAAATACTGGGATGGCCATTGCAGGACCTTGAGTTTGTGGTCAGTAAACCATTTTTGTGTTGATTTTGATGTATGTTTTGGATCATTGTCCTTCTGGAAGACCCAACCATGGCCCATTTTAAGCTTTCTGGCAGAGGCAGTCAGGTTTTCATTTAATATCTGTTGATATTTGATAGAGTCCATGATGCCATATATTCTAACAAAATGTCCAGGTCTTCTGGCAGAAAAACAGCCCAAAACATTAAAGAGCCACCACCATATTTAACCATGGGCATGAGGTACTTTTCCATATGGCTACCTCTCTGTGTGTGCCAAAACCACATCTGTGTTTATTGCCAAAAAACTCTATTTTGGTTTCATCTGACCATAGAACCCGATCCCATTTGAAGTTCCAGTAGCGTCTGGCAAACTGAAAACTTTAAATATATTTTTCTCATATGAATTCAAAGGGGTGCCACCTATATTTAACAGATTTTTTTTTATATAAACCTGTGTTTTGTTTGCAATTGTTTGATATCCATGAGTATCCAGATATCCAGAGTATTTTTATGATTTTTTTTTAAAAGGTTAAACAATAAAGATAATTTTTCACAGCCTTCTTTGCTCATATTTATCAAGGGTGCCAATAGTAGTGGAGGGCACTGTATGTGTAGTGTTTTTTAAATAAATAAAAAAAAAGGAGAGTTCAGGAATAACATCAAGGCGGCATTTAGCCAATTCTGGCAAAACAGACTAGGTAGAGATGTAAGTTATGATCTCAATGATCTAACTGAAACAGTCCTTTTAGATAAAAATGTCAGAATTGAACTAACAAATGATCACAACATTGAGCCCAAGAGAGCTGTTCGTCAGCTTTTTTCCCCTTCTTCTTTCTTTTTACGCGAGAACATTCTGAAAAAGAGCTGAAGAGTGGTGTAGTATGGGAAATTTTACAGTAACCACTCTACCTAGTGGTATGTTTGAGGGATAATGGAGAACTTGAAGGGAAACCCAAACGTACATGAGAACATACAAAACACAATACAGCGAGTAACCTGAGGTCAGGATCAAACCCTGGATCTTGGAGCTGTCACTATCTACTACATCACTTTGCCAACCTTTGACATGATTATTATTATTATTATTATTTTGAATGAGCTTCAGAATTATTGGTGCCCGTGGTAAAAATGTCTTCATGGTTAATTAGTTTTAATCTTACACTAAAAAGTATGAAGGAACTATTTATGGTTAATTAGTTTGAAACTTTAGGCGAACTAAATTTATTCCAAGAAATACAAAACCTTATAACCAAATGAAAAACATATTTGTGACAAAAAATGTGAATAATGGAGGGACAATCAGACAAAATTGGAACAGAAGAAAAGCTGAATGATATGGTAGTGTGAGTGAGAGCCCTTGTGGGTGTTTGCTCAGGTTCACTTCCTCTCAGCTAAGCAAGAGAGCCTGTTTCGAGGAGCGCTACTAATGAAGACAGAGCTAGTACTGGGAAGTGTCACTCACACACAGACACACACACACCTGTCTAAAGGGCCGTTTCATAGGCCACTTCAGCTCCTTCCCCCCTCCAATGCCAGGATAATGGGCTACCTCTCCAAACACATCATATTCCATTGCCAGCAGGCTGCATGAGTGGCTGGAGAGGCCCCCACTCTTTACTCCTAAGTGCCATAAAATTAGAATGCAGACCGCACAGTGCTTCAATTCGAGCTCTTAGAGGATCTCTACCTCTCATGGAGGCTCATTATTTGCCCTCGTCCCATTGTGGAAATAATGTATTTCTCACCGTATTTCTTAAAATTACCATGAATAAAGCATTCTTCCTCTCTCTTCTCTATGTATAGTAGTGGATATTGATGGGTCTTTCAACCTTTATCCCTCTAATCTCCTCTACAGACTCACAGCCAGACTTGCACCTAGTCTTACAGAGAACTTTATTTAAGTCAAGAGGGTTTTTATTGTTATTCTGCTGTATAACTGGAAGGAAATTTCACATACACATACTATAGCAATACAGCAGCACAGTCGCAAATTCCCATGTTTTGTTTTGAGTTCACTCCATGGGCTTTTGTTTTGATTTTGGTACTGTCTCCACCCCTGTCCTGTCATTGGTGATTTACCTGATTGTATCCAGGTGGTTTGTGTTAAGCCCTTGTTTATTTTGCCTATTTACACCCCATTGTTTCAGTGTCTTATAGTGATGGGAAGTTCGGATCATGTTACTGACTCAGATCTTTGAATCTCGTTCAGCAAAATGTTCAGAAAAAAATCTTTTTTCAAGTAATTTCTTTAATTTCAGCATAATATAATTAAAATCTGTGTGTGTGTGTGTGTCCGGAAACGAATCACTCTCTAAGACAACTCGTTCTTTTCGAGTCATAGTAGAGATTCGTTCAAAATCATTCATGAACGACACATCACTAGTATCTTGCTGAGCCGTCTTATCATGCTATTCATCTTGTTCATTCCTAAGCCTTGTTTCTTTTTTCTAGTGTTTTCTAGTTATATTCTGAGCTCTGTATTTCATGTTCAAACCCATGCTTATGATATTGTTCATGATTACAGATATGCCAGTGATTACACTGTCTGCCTGTATTCTGACCCCATTTTTATGTTTCATGATCGCAATTCATAGATTGCCCTGAATAATAAAGAACATAATTTGTTACATACTTATGTCCTACCTCCAAGTACCAACCATCACAAGGACTGTATAATAAGTGAAAATGCACGATAGTATGAGACGTTGTGAAGGGTTTTGATTAGTCCAGGTGGGTGTTGGTGGGTCCTGGGTTCATTTTCAGTGGATAGCCTGCTCTCAACCAATCACCTGAGTCCACACAGACATATGGAAATAACAGATCATGACCAATAAGCTGTTTAAATCAAATATATGGTTACTGAGAACCAAATGTTTAGCTAATTTAATCAAACCATTTTCTACCCCTGCTATTAACATTTAAACGATGTTGAAATTCCAAAATTGGAGTAACAAAATGCACATTTTAGTGCTCAGTTATGTTATAGCTTTTTCCTTTTTATAAACCCTGCATCAGGTGAAAACTTTAGGCCATAGGATTTGATCTTTTTTCTAATGGAATCTATTCACGACTGTATACGTAACCCACAAACATCAGGCATAAATTTTCTTTTGAGTTTCAGTTCACATAACAGATGTATTGTAATGCCAGTGATGAATGAGACCTGAGTCTATAGATACGCTAAATAATCTACCAAATAATTCCTATTCATTCATTATTTCATCTGCAGTAAGTGCTTTTATCCTGGTCACGGTCAAGGTGGATCCAGAACCTATTCCAGAAACTCTGGGTACACGATGGGCATATACCCTGAATGGGATGCTAGTCCATCACAGTAACCCATGTACACATACATTCACACCAAGGAGTAATTTAACACTACTCCACCTACTTACATGTTTTTGGGAAGTGTGAGGAAACTGAAGAACCTATGGTATTTGGAGGAAACCTACACAGGCATGAGAATAACATGTGAAACTCCATACACACAGTAACCCAAGTACAGACTCAAACTAGGGGCCCTGAAGCTGTGAGGGGACAAACTACACCACCATGCTGCCCCAAATAAAACCTAATTGTTAATAAATAAAGTGTAACACCATCCTTCCACTGCTTCACTAATGTTTTATTCATTATACAGAGGGGGAAACAATGCCTGAAAAGAAAACAGAAGTACTTGCATTCTTTATGCCAACAGGATAAAAAAAAATTGGTTTTGGACAGCTAATTGTGCAGACAGTGTTCCAACCATTGAGCAGAAAGGCTATTTAAGTTCTTTCAGAATTCCTTAATGACCTTAATGCCCTCAATCAGCTAAATTATGAGTGCAGCTCTGAAGAATTCTGTAGACAGAATACTCTGCCCTGGTTAAAGTATCTGGTAAACTCATCAACCACGTTAATAGGAATGCCTGGACATTTCCACCTTCATGCAATGATCCAATCAGCCTGTCATGTGGTGGCAGCACAATGTTTACAATTATGCAGACACAGGTCACAAGCTTCAGTTAATGTTTACGACCATCAGAATAGGAAAATTATTTGATCTTAGTGACCGTGGCATGGTTGTTGGTGAAAGACGGGCTAGTCTAAGTATTTCAGAAACCTTTGATTTGGAATTTTCACACGCAACAGTCTGTTTTTTATAATGGTGCAAAACAATCTAGTGAACGGCACTTCTGCCATTCAGTTCTTGATGAAAGAAGTCAGAGGAGACTGTCCAGGCTATTTCGAGCTGACAGGAAGGCCACGGTAACTCAAATAACCACTCTTTACAACCGTGGTGAACAGAAAAGCATATCAGAATGCACAACTTGTCTAACCTTAAAGCAAATATGCTACAACAGCAGAAGACCACATCAGGTTCCACTCCTGTTAGGCAAGAACTGGAGTCGGCACAGGATCACCGATATTGGACATTTGATGATGGGGAAAAACGTGGTCTGGTCTGATGAATCTTGTATTCTGCTGATGGTAGGGTCAGAATTGATGAGTCACCCTGTTTTGTCAACAGTTCAGGGTGGTGGTGGTGTAATGGTGTGGGGAATGTTTTCTTGCTACACAATCTTGCATTGTTTGAATGCCACAGCCTATCTAAGTATTGTTGCTGACTACTTGCCTCCCTTTTTGGCCCCTATTTACCCATCTTATGATGGATACTCCAGCGTGATAATGCACCATGTCACAAAGCACGCACAGATCGTCTCAAACTGGTTCCATGATCATGACAATGAGTTCACTCTACTTCGGTGGCCTTGCCAGTCACCAGATTTAAATCCAACAGCGCACAATTGGCAAGTTGTAGAAATTCACAAACACATGTAGCTGACAAATCTGCAGCAATTATGTGGCACAGTCATGTCAACATGGACCAGAAGCTCAGAGAAATGCTTTCAGCACCTTGTGCAACCCAGGCCACAAAGAACTGAGGCTATTCTGAGCAAAAAGAGTTCTAGCCGGTAAAAGTGTGGTGTTTCTAAGTGGCCAACGAGTATACGCTAAACTCTATATAAGCACCAGTCCTACGCAGCTCTACTGTGACCTTTCTGCTGAGCCAGGCCCTGCTTTCAAATCTCAAGAAATGTAAATTATCAGATAGTGATTAGTGCCAATTTGTCACTGTGTGCCATTGTGAGATGGAAAGAAAAACCTCTTGTGGTTTGTGTCAGATTCGAGGCTGATGGAACAACCCAAGGTCAGAGACGAAAGAGCTAATTAAAGAATCCTCTGGTTAACATTTTCGCTGTCAGAAAGAGCTGAAAAGGAAAGAGGAACAAAACAGTCCGACATCACGTCATTTCATGCCAATGTGTTAAGACGTGACATGGTTTGGAGATCATCAAAACAGATTTCATGACTAAGAGGCTACAGAAGTATTCGAGCAGCCTGATCGTCATCGATCCTCAGAAACTCAAAAGAACAGGAACCTGTTTGAGTTTAATTTTAAGGAGATTAGTCACTTCTGTTGTTTTGTCTTCTGAGGTATTTAGCCTTTAGTTAAGGCCCCTGATAGCAATGCAGCTGTTTGATGCAACTCCATAACATGTTAAAAAAAAATACGCTTTACATCTCCACATGGAGTAACACAGTCAATGAGATATAAATTAAGTCAGCCGACATCATCTCACCTGACCTCAAATCAGTTTTCTGCTTCCATTTGCAGGAAATGTTCATATCGTCCAAGAGCTCCTGAGTTTGTGTAAATTTATATATATGGAGAATCACTAATTTGAGTCTCAGCTTCAAATCGTATAACTGTCGATGAGTTACTGCAAATTTATGATCGGATTTCACTGTTAGGTTGAAATCGCTTATTTATTTCAATTACACATACAAATTTAAGAGTTCTGTGTAATATTTTTGTGGCCATTTCATATTAATCACTTGAAAGAAAGAAAACTAAAACAAATACAGTCTGTACAGGATTTCACAGGGTTTTTTTTTTGTGATTGTTGTGGCCAAAAATGCTTGATTTTGCTGTGGCTTTTATCGGAATTTGTGAGGCAACTTGTGGAGTTTTTGGTGCTTTTTTGTGGAAAACAACTCGAATTGGTGAAATTGCAGTTGTCTTTTGCAGTGATGTTTGTTGATAAATTAGACTTTTTAGCTGTGTTCATGTTTGACACATATGAATCGAATTGGCTGAATGCTCGTTGTGATGACATCACATGATGCATCTTGGCCCAAATCTGTGGTCATTTTGAAAAATTGCAAGCTCCTCCTCAAGCTTACTTGATTTTGTGTTAATTCTTGTGATCGCAAGAAGAAAAAAAAAGAAGAAAGCGTTAATGTGCACTATGGTCTATGGTAGCTGATGTGCCGCAGTAGCTGAGTTGCATTACTGGAAGATTTAGAACATGTCACACTTTGGAGGCAGTCTTTTACTGTTTAGTCATCTTTTTACTTTCAGCTGTCTGTGAAATTTAACTTTTATGGAATTTTGTGGGCATCACTGAATGTAAATCAGCTTTGCTGTGAACTGTGATAATTTTCGACTGATTGGCATTCACACGTAAATACAAAGACAATCAGCTTTACAAAAACTATTCTAAATCTGGTTTAGCCTACAAAAATATTTACACACACCTTTACTAAAAGTTGATAAACTGTGAGTACAATCTTAGCTGATCACAGCAACAAATGCAATTTAATTTAGTAAGAGTTATAGGAAGGACAGAGTTGGCAGCCGTAGCTCTTCTTATGACTGTTTGTATTAAAATTGACTAAAGTCACCTACACTCACAGTTGCAAAAAAATTTTGTGTCGGATCAGGAAATCCGAGAAGCCGCTAAGTATGAGTGTCAGCAGCAAGCGAGCAGCAGGGAGTCCTCTCCGAGCACTTTACACCAGACAAATAAACCAGGCCACAAAAAACACATTCCCTCACATCCCCATGGATTGCTTTTAATGCCACACAGACATGAGGGATATGAGGAAGGCCTTGACCATGCACTGCATCGACATAAACACCAGACACTCACAATCACCATTACTTGTCTGCTCTTGGTGGTTGGAGTGATGCAGTGTGAGCTGAGAAATGAGCAAAATGGTATGGCCTTGCAACAAATAATGGCAACAAATTGGTATTAACATTATCTCAATTTTAGTAATGAAGGTCAACTTAAACATGAGCATAAACATAGTACCGTGATTTGAGAAAAATTCAGCAGAGATTAATTTGTTATAGTTGACTTAACTTTCCTTTACATAATTACAATGGAGCATTAAAATGTTGAGAGTGGAAGTCTGAAGTCCTCTGGAAACTCCAGAGTTAATCAGTTAGGCATGAATTCCACCTCTTGATGCACATCATGTTTTCCAGTGTGAAAAGCAGTACTTTCACATCTTTTGCCATTAGTTTTCCATGTGCTTTTGTTATTGCTTTGCATTCATTTTCTATTCCCCTATTAGTTCATTGGAGTTCATGTGTTTTGTTAGTTATCAGTGTCCTCTCTCATGAATTCCACCTCTCAGACATTTTTGTTTTGGGTTTATGATGTGCTTTTGTTTGTGTTCTAGACCCGATGCTGCCCCTGTCCTCTGAATATACCCTGCCTCATTTGGTTCTGAGCCTTGTTTTCTGTTTTTTTACCCTTGTTTTCTCTAACTGTGAATATGGATTATCCTTGTGTAAAGCCGCCTGCTTGTATTTTGAACTCTGATAATAAGAATTACATTCATCCTAATAAAGAACATGCAGAGTTTACACACTTGTGTCATGTGTCATCTAACGGCTTCTTCTTTTGAGTTAATCATAATGTGTATATATTTATGCATCTGTCCTCACAGGTTCTTGTTTCTTGTCGCCTAGTTATTCTATTTCATTAATATATGTTTCTTAATAAAAACTGTTGTGCATTTATATACTGGCTTCTCATACTTACTGATACTGAGTCTTCACAGTAAACAATAACTTTTTTTTTTTATCTCAAATGATCCCTCCATAAATCCATCCATGCATTTTCTGTACTGCTTATCCTTGCTGGGTCAAGGGGAGCCTGAAGCCTATCTCAGGGAGAATGGGGGACAGGACGGGGGACACCCTGGACAGGGTGACAATCCATCGCAGGGCACAATCACATATCAATTCATACACTACAGACACTTTTGGACATGCCAATCAGTCTACAATGCATGCCTTTGGGCTTAGGGGCTGGGGTGCCCGGGTGGGACCCATGAGGCATGGGGAGAGCATGCAGGCAACGCACACACAGGACCATGGCGGGAATCAAGCCCTCAACCCCAGGGGTGTGAGGCAAGCACGCTAACCACTAAGCCACTGTGCCACCCTCCATCCATAAATGTAGAATACACAATATTGAGTCTGCAAATTTGGTTTATCATTACACTCCTCAAACCCAAACAGGTTTAGTGAAACACTTTGGATATGTAACTCATTTTAAAGTAAAAAGTAGTGCATATCCTTCATCAAACATTTTGTAAAGCAAGTTTTTAATTATACTACTATTCCCCATTGTACATGCCTCCAGACTCACTTATAATAACATCAATCCACTTTAACTCACTCATCTGCCCTCATATGATTCATAAAATACAGTGGCACACAGGGTAAGAGCTTCAACATGTTACATCCTTTAGAAATGTTTCCTTTCAGCTGTTGGGATAAGTAGCAGACCTTACATACATAATTAACACAAATCAACTCACATTTGCACGAAGATAAATTAACAACATAAACATGTCAGTTAAAACAGGGTTCACTTTTCCCAGACATTTTTTAATTTATATACCTATACTTACTGTTTTTTGCAGTCAGGTCAATAAATAGCAGACAACTGAAGGTGAAGTCATTGAGTTTGGAGGATGGTACATGTTTTTAAATTTTTTAATTCAAACAAATGACACTCTTAACCAATCCTATCCCCTCCTGCAGACTAATTGACTAATCTCACCCAGTACTGCAGACACACTTGACCAATCCTGCCACTACTGCAGACACTCTTGACCAATCTCACCCACTACTGCAGTCACTCTTGACCAATCTCACCCACTACCGCAGTCACTCTTGACCAATCTTGCCACTTTTGCAGACACTCTTGACCACTCACCCACTACCGCGGACACTCTTGACCAATCTCACCCACTACAGCAGACACTCTTGACCAACAAGGATCAAAACTGCAACCATTTTGGTCGCATATGCGCTAGGGCTGCACAGTTAATCGAATATCGATCTCAATTACAATTTGACTGCCCACAATTACATGAACATGATCGACTGCGATATTGACGTTTAAAGTTCATCCTACACTCATAGAAAACTCCACTGCATATCAAATCAAGCGCTTCCTAAACTTACAGCCAGTCACCATAGAGTGGCGCAGGGATGACGTCATTTTGTACGCCAAAACCCGAAAACGAGTTAGCATTTTAGCGCTCGAACTGCCAGCTTCGCTTCATACTCCAGTGCTTGCGTGAGGGGAAATCATGACACTAACATGTTACTAAATGGGACTACACACGTTGTTGGGGACATTAAATGTCATCAGGCTGAACAGGAAAAGTCTTTGCAGATAAACTGGGTCAGGTGTGCTGTGCACAATCCCCCCCCCCCCCCCCAAAAAAAAACGATTCATCCACAGAGTAAATCTGTATTATGGAAAATGTTTTTAAATTAAGTTTGGAAAAGTTGTCGGAAGCTTGGTGATAGTGACGTTGAAGTCGAGCGACCATGGTGTAGTTTCGTTTATAGCATACGGTTAGCTTTTTATTTCTGCCGATTGTATTTAGGCTTCAAACTTCATAAAAGTTGTGTTCATTTGTGAAAATGATCTTGATGGTACAAAACATGTTAGTATTGTAAACTTTTGTTGATCACTGTGCTTATTATTTTTTTTTTTTTTGCGATAATCCAAAAGCCTATGGGAAAATCCTATTGGGTTTTTGTCGCGGGAACCAGTGTGATGCTAACTTCCGAGTTTCAGTACAAAATGACATGCACCTCTCTATTGGGTGATTTAGCTGCGTCTCTCCTCCTGTAAACACTGTTATTGTCTTTTCTACATAGGCCTGAATTGTTTTCATTTGGTTGCATATTGTTATATTGGACTGCATATTTTCATTTGGTTGATGGCATTTTTATTTTTACTCATCCTATATTTTGGGTACAATTTTATTTATTTAATTTGATTTAATTTAATTGTATTTAATTTAATTTTATTTAATTTTTATTTGCTTCTACGAGATGATGCACTTTAAGGATCAGTCTAATTTGATGCAAAGATTGTGTCATGTCACAGCAAACCAGTGACTACATATCACATCCTGCAAAGCGGCCTACAAACATGGCCACCATGGACCACACTTCCCACACACACACACACACACGTTCACCTTCTTCGGAATACTAATCACACACCTGTTTCCAATCTCATACACACTCACACCACAGTATATAAGAGACTGCTCAAACACTATGACTTTGTGTAGTATTGAGTTTAACTCACTTCCCAAGCGGTTGTCCTTTGTTCTCATTTCATTTCATGTTCTCTGACTTCATTTATCATTTCTTGACTCTGATTATTGCCTCGCCCTATTTATGCCTGTTTGCCGATCGCCTGACCTTTTGCATGCTTTTGGACCATGCTTTGAATTACTGATTTGGATTTGGCTGCCTTTGTCTCCTTTAATAAAACTGTTTAACTGCACTTGCATCTGTCCTAATCTCCATTACGAGAGTATCGTGACAGAATACTATGCCTTAACATGGATGCAGCAGGAAAGCATGGGGAGCATCACAGCAGTGTACATGGGGATGTCTGGCCACCTTTCCCCAGTGGACTGCCATCAACCTCCCGGAGGAGAATTGTGGAGTGTGTGACTACCCAAGGCAGTTCTTGTTCCACAGCCAGATGTACTTCTCAAGCCTAGCGCACACCAAGCCAGACAAGAGACAATGGCTTGGGTTCATGGTATCCCGGTTTTATGGACCGGCCCGTGACTGGGCGAAGCATCTGGCCCATACAGGGTCCAGTGCCCTCCATAATGTAACACAGTTTGCGGAACTATTCTTGGAGGGGTTTGAGCATCCAGGGCAGAGCAAGAACCTGGATAAACTGTTGAGGGGAGTTAGTGTGACGAACAAGGCTGACCTGCCATTCCACACCTATTATGAGTGGATTGACAGGGCAGCCTCCACAGCTCAGTGTCAGGTTCCGGTCGACAGGGCAGTGGTGGAGGTGACACCGAGGGCTACTGCAAAGAGGCCCAGCTACAGTGTCCCATATGCAGGAGACGTGTAATCCAGGGATCATATTTCTGCTCTCAGGGATGCTTCAGGAGCAGCTGGCATACTCACAAACGGCTCCACAAGAGAGCATCTCCAGAGCTCGAACCTGAGACCTATGAGGTGGTCTCACCTGCCGAGCTCCAGCCGGAGGTCAACATGGCGACCTCAGAGCTCCTGCTTGAGACCTACGAGGTGGTCTCACCTGCTGAGCTCCAACCAGAGGTCAATGTGGCGACCTCATCTCCAGAGCTCGAACCTGAGACACATGAGGTAGTCTCACCTGCCGAGCTCCAGCCGGAGGTCAACGTGGCGACCTCAGAGCTCCAACCTGAGACCCACAAAGCGGTTTCATCCCTAGAGCTCCATCATGAGACCCATGAGGCGGTCTCATCTCCAGAGCTCCAGGAGAAAGTCACGTTCCTGTCCGAGGTCGAAGAGACGACCCCTCAATTCAAGTTCCTATCCCAGGTCGAAGAAACGGTCCCGACCAACCAAGAAACGGACACGACCAACCAAGTTCTACTCACGCCCGAGTCTGCTGACACGGACAACCAAGTTCTGCTCACGCCCGAGTCTGCTGACACGGACAACCAAGTTCTGCTCACGGCCGAGTCTGCTGACACGGACAACCAAGTTCTGCTCACGCCCGAGTCTGCTGACACGGACTATCAAGTTCTACTCATGCCTGAAGCAGACTTCATGACTAACCATGTTCTCCCCATGCCTGAGACTGACGACATAATCAACCAAATTCAGTCTGCAAAGTCGATGGAGAGTGACGCTCAGACACTCTGCGGGACTGAGGAGGCCACTCAACCACCCTGTTCTGCTGAGGAAGTTTCTCCACCTCCTGTTGCAACCAAAAGCTTCGCTGGGCTTTCCTGTGCAGCTGAGGACATCACTCTTCTTACATGCTCCGCTGAGGACGTCGCTCTGTTTCCTGCTTTACTGAGGACATCGCTCTGCTTTCCGGCTTTACTGAGGACGTCACTCTGCTTTCCTGCTCCGCTGAGGAGGTCGCTCTGCTTTCCTGCTCCGCTGAGGACGTTGCTCTGCTTTCCTGCTCTGCTGAGGATGCCGCTCTGCTTTCCTGCTCCGCTGAGGACGCCGCTCCATCTCCTGGTTCATGTGAACCCATTTTGCCCAGAGGGCCAGGACCGCTAGGATTGGGAGTGTATTTTGGCGCTTGGGGGAGTTCTGTCATGTCACAGCAAACCAGTGACTACATTTCCCATCCTGCACAGCGGCCTACAAACAGGGCCGCCATGGACCGCACTTCCCACACACACACATTTACATTACATTTATGCACTTAGCAGACGCTTTTATCCAAAGCGACTTACAAATGAGAAAGACACACACACCAATGTTCACCTTTTTCGGAATACTAATCACACACACCTGTTTCCAATCTCATACACACTCACACCACAGTTTATAAGAGACTGCTCAAACACTATGACTTTGCGTAGTATTGAGTTTAACTCACTTACCAAGCGGTTGTCCTTTGTTCTCGTTTCGTTTCATGATCTCTGACCTCGTTTATAGCTTCTTGACTGTGATTATTGCCTTGCCCTATTTATGCCTGTTTGCTGATCGCCTGACCTTTTGCATGTCTTTGGACCACGCTTTGGATTACTGATTTGGATTTGTCTGCCTTTGTCTCCTTTAATAAAACTGTTTAACTGCACTTGCAACCGTTCTAATCTCCATTTCGAGAGTATTGTGACAAGCACAACATGTAGGTGAAAGCAGCAGTCTGTTTATTTAAATGTGAAAGTGCAATAAAAATATTTTGTCCCTAAAATCAATAAATAATTGTGATCTCAATATTGATCAAATTAATCGTGATTGTCTTTTTGGCCATAATTGTGCAGCCCTAATATGTGCCTGAAATTTAGTCTGTTCGACCTCAAAATATATTCTGAGTGTTGTGGTGAGACCTGTTTTCATTTCTCTACAAAACGTTCACTAATTACTGCACAGTATGTGCCTGCTGTGAGCTGATACAGGGACCGGTCGACCGTTCCATCCAACATTACATAACTAATTAAACTTCATCTTTGCATTCTTAACTTTAATGCAGATTTTAGATTGGTTAATATTAGCCGTCAATTGATCCCTTTCACTCACTAGTGCACAAAATGTAAAGAGCTGAGGAGAAAAGATGAAAAGAATACAGAGATTTCTTTTGTAAAGAAGGCTTACAGTTTTTGGAGAGAGTGGCTGGAAGACTTTGAGTGGCTCCGCTATGAAAATGGCTCAATGCTCTGCGTTCACTGTAAAGCCTGTGAGATAGAGGTTCCATGTAACACTGCGTTCGCCACAGAATCCACACATTTTAAGCGCGATTGGTGTTGTTGTTTTTAAATAAAAGAAACCTGTTAATATATAAAGATAAATTCTAGATGTGGTGCTCCTAAATTTTTGCTGGTGCTCCCAACCTTTTTAAAATTGGGAGCACCAGTGCTACCAAGTAAAAAATTTCATATCAAGCCCTGAACAATGCTACCACTTCCACAGAAACTCTTAACCAATCCGGTCCCCTCCCACAGACAGTCTTTACCAATCTCACCCACTACCGCAGACACTCTTGATGAATCTCATCCATTACCGCAGGCACTCTAGACCAATCTCCCCGACTACCACAGACACACTTAACCAATCCCATCCTCTCCCACAGATACTCTTAAACAATCGTGTGCTCCTGTAGACATTCTTAACAAATTCATTATGTGCAGGTTACAACCTTTGTATATATTTGTTTGGCTGTGTTTTATCCTGATTTTGTATAGGCTGCTTTCCAACCGTACCTTGAGCCAGAATGGAGTCAATGATACAGACCGTCTAGAACTGTGGAAATTAATGCAAAAAAGTGTGACCCAGGAGCACATTTTTTCCCTTGTCCTTCAGGACTTCATTTTTTGCAGTTGCATGTTGGAGAAAACAATGCCATCGTCTTCATTTTGTACACTTTTCAGCATTTCTCAATGGCCTTTCCTTTCTAAACCTCACCACTGAGCACTATATTCCTCATCCCTTTCTCTAACTGTGCTTCCTACAAAATGAAGCAGTGACTGCTAAACATCCCGACCATGTATGAATAAAAAACTAAGAAACTCTAGCAGGGATGCTGGCTTCTATATTCCACATTCATCTATTCAGCAGGCTTGGAAGGAAGGAAGCTGGCAAGTTGATCAATTAACTTTAAAGACTGTAATAAAATAGCACACACATGCAATCTTCACATGACCTCACTTCAGCCCGCCTCTCTCTCGTTCTCACTCTTCTCTGTCCTAATGGAGTCTCATCAGAGTTGGAGAGGGATGGCAGGACTCCTGCCTGACAATAATCAGATTTGTCTGTCCAGCAAAAGTGCTCAGAGATAAAAGTGCCGTAGACTCTCCACACAATGACCCATTACTGATAGAGATGGGGGGGGGGGGGGAGTTGAATACTCTTGTCATTATCACTTCAACTGTCTGTCTTGATGCACTGGTCAAATGGGTACAAAAAAGGATGATAACTGGTCTGTTTAGCAACTGAATCACTCTGCACCATCAGCCAGACCTGCGTCTCTGAGATAACGCTTTTGTAGAAATACATTATTGTGCTAAGCTTTTACAAAAATGAGAAACCTCTAATTACACACCACAGTAGAGCAAGCTGAAAATATAGAGCTGACTACAGATTATCAGATGGCTCACACACATGTCCAATCCAATCCTGGAGCTATTGTGGTTAATTCCATTTCATCTCATCTATAGACCTCCTAATGACCTGGCTTTTGCGTCATAACCTGGAACAGAGTCCTGGCAGCAAAAATTGTGCGAGACAAGCGACAATAAAAAAAAACTTTATGCAAATGAGAAGCGAGTGAGCGATGATGGGTGTGGTTCTTTTTTTGTCTTCACTGAGACATTATCAGTGTTTTGTTTTTTTAAGTTTTCGTATACATTCCTCATCACAGAGGTGATACTCTGTGTTTTAAAAAGTGTATAGCCCTTTCTCAATATGTATTCTTATGAGATCTTGTGTCCTTGTGTACTCATTCTACGTCATCATCCACTAACGTAGTTCAATTCCAAAACTTAAGAACGCAAGTACCGGGGACGCATGAAATTACCCGGATGTGTTTTTGATATCGAGGATGCATCGGCTGTACACTTGAACACACTGAACCCACTTGATATCTTGGAATTTTTGACACAGCAATGCCATGGTTTGCTTACTACTTGGAGGGACCGATATATCAAGCGATATGGAGGGAATCCACATCTGCACCACGCAGACTATCCACTGGTGTCCCACAAGGCTCAGTGCTGGGTCCTCTTATGTTCTCTCTCTCTTGGTGAGGTCATATCCTCACATTGGTTTTTATACCACTGCTATGCCAATGACCCTCAACTCATCCTTCTTTTCCCCCTCCTTCCGACACCCATGTTTCTGCACGGACGGATCTCAGCATGTCTGGCAGACATCTCATCATGGATAGCAGCTTATCAACTGAAACTTAATTCCAGCAAGACTGAGCTTTTGTACACCCCAGAGACAAATCCCCATGTCAAGATCTTGTGATCTCTTTGGACAACTCTCAGATCTCACCATCTGTCACTTCACAAAACCTTGGGGAAACCATGGAGAACCACCTGTCCTTCTTGCCTCACATCGCTCGTGGCAGTTCCTCCTCTGCAACATTAGGGAGATCTGGCCTCTTTTTATTCACAGAGGCCACTCCGGTGTTCGTAGAGTCCCTTGTAATTTCGAGACTAGATTACTACAACTCTCCTCTGGAAGGTCTGCCACTGCGCTTTGTTATTAAATATGCATCTTGTGTTGTTCATACTGTACTAACCTTCCAACTGGGTTTCTAGACTGATTGTACCCTTAGTCCCTGACCTAGCAAACTAGCATACGGATGTGTTTTTATAGAGACTTCAAAGCATTTGTGTACTTCACACTGGATTACTTTAATTACTATTTCACATGGGTGATATAGGTGTTGCATAAGCTTTTTCCTTCAATAAAGTGCTCTTGATGCTTTGTTCAACTCTACTAATGGCTAGCGTAGACAAAAGGAAGACTATTATATATAAGAAACCGATTAAGAACATGAATCAGGTACTTTAATGCATGTCACCATTTCTAGATACGAGTTAAAACCTGACAGGTGTAAGTGCTGGATTGGAAATGCTAAATTGAGACTGATATTCTAAATGATAAAGTTAATAAATATTTTACACATTAGATCAAATTCTGATATTTCTCTAAATTTCCATTTCCATGCAACAGCTGGCATTTTTCTTAACTCTCAAACTCCTCCAATAAGGTTTTACCTCTGAAGCTCTGTCTCTGTCTAGCTCTCACACTCTTTTCTCATTAATATTTTGTAGGACAGTGGTATTGTGCCACAGGAGGTACAGAAGAACGGTTCCCCTAGCATCGATCAAATACGTTCAGGATAAATAATTCAAATATTCATGCTCCCCAGAGCAAGACTTCTTAACTCTGATGTACTAACAATGTTCAGAGCTCACCTTCACGTGAGCATTTTTTTTTCCTTGCACTTTTTGAACCTTTAATGTCAAAAAGAACTGTCACTAGTCCCACAGATAAAAATGCAAACGTGCTCCTGAAATGAGAAGCAGGACAGAGGCCAATTCAGCACTTGGATAATTCCCTCAGAGATTTGTTTTGGTAAGCACATCACACACTAGCCACTACAGCCTCCATATTCTTAGTTTTAATCAGAGAGGAGAAAGGCTGGCCTGAGTACACTAATGAAACTGGGGAGCAGCTGTGCTCGGACACACACACACAGTTCGGACACATGCTGCGTCTCAGTGAGGTGAGAGAAGACATGTAAGGAAGTTACCGGGACAGGAAAATTAATCATTAGACAGGAATATTTTTCCCCTGATACCTAATGACTTAACCCTCAGGTGAACGCGTTCACATTACTCATTAGCACAGCACATCTATTCTACATTATGTCATTAACTTTGTAATTTCTTCTCTCTCCATCGACTCTTCCAGTTTCTGGAATAATGTCAAGATTTTATTAGCAATTCAACAGCCTTCAAATGGCAGTAAATAGACCTGAAAGATAATGCGATAAGAAATAGTGTTTTAATATTTATTTTACCCTCAAGGAAGGATTTTATGAATAATAATAGCCAATTTGACATGTTAGAGTATTTATTGCTTAAATGCAAGTATGTGATTAAAATCCCAGCCTGTTTAGATATTTAAATAAAGAACAAATAAAATAAAAAAAGTACATACAATATACATCTAAAATCTTCTCCAAAATATAACAGTTACTTCATATCTTCTTGCTTCTGATGTTAGTGAGTGATATGGCACAGCATGCTGTGTAATATATGATTATATTAAGTAAAGAAGAAAAGACAATGAGGCATGATACTATAGGAAAACAATCAACAGTGCATCACACCAGGTCAACATCACCCTAAAGTTGATTATTTTCCAATAACAGCATGACCCATAGTGGAATATTTCTCTTATACGACATCAATTTGCCACTGATTATATATTATTTGTTTAAGAACAAGATGATGCACATTTTATCTGTTTATAGTTACATCAAATGTTGTAGAATATACAGTAACTTGTGTTATAGCAGCTATAAACCGTCATTCCATCACCCTTAAGGGTACAGCTTTTCCTTTGACTGTTAGAAAGCACTGACACTTCCAAAATTGCTAAATAAACCTCTCTTCATAGATAACTTCACCATATCAATGAGTACACATTTTATTACAACAACAAAGGGGGTCGAAATCTGGAATGGGATGTTCAACAAGCACATTTTGGTCACATAGTGTATAAATCACTTGCGTCTTAATCGGATACATGGATGGTTATGGCTTTGTAGGAATTCAAAATGGATGCTCAAAATGCTGCACTTAAAATGCTGCAGTAAAATTTGATAATACACACCTGGATTTTTTAAAAAAAGGTTTTAGCTCTGGTACCAAATGACAAGCTGAATACCACTTACGGCAGTCCCTCAAGGATTTTGCGATTGAAGAAATTAATGCTCAGTCAAGCAAACTGCAATATTTGGAGGAGCTTGCAATTTTTCAAAATTAATGTAGATTTGGGCCAAGACGTGTCATGTGACATCATCACAATGCACATTCAGTCAAAGCCCTCTTCAGTTCACGTGCATTGAACATGAGTACAGCTAAAAGGTCTCATTTACCAACAAACACCATTGCAAAATTTTATATATAAATCTCATTTATATATAAATTTATATATAAACTTGAATTTTTCTTTCAAACTATACACCCAAATTCCATATCAAACTTTAAGCCAAATGTAACTGTGGTGTAATTTATTACAATATCCATTTTATATCGCAATATTGCCCATCAGAGGTATCAGAGCATTTTTTATGTACACGAGTACAAGTAAACAAGCATGGTATTGCCCTGATACCTGGTTCCAGTATCAATATCAATGCATCTCTAACGCTAACAATATAGTGTGCTTCGAATAACTGATGCTGATAACAGACACATCCCTGTTTTGAAGACTGCAAAAAGGAATTAGAGCCTGAGGGAAATGTTATGTACTATAGCAGGTCTGATATTGACGGTGCTCGGTGGTAATGAGGGAGAAGCAGTTGGCACGGCTGGCCTTGTGTTCAGCTTCAGAAGATAACCTGGACGCGTTCCAGACTCCCTGATAACCCGCAACGCATTGCACTTTTCCCTTCAATTACACTTTAAATGTAATAATGACTGTTCAGAAGGATGTCATTGAAATGTTGTGTGCAAGCAAGGAAGTAGAAGTTAGGAGATATTTTGCATGGGTTATTGATGGGATTAAATGTGTCATAACATCATGACTGATTTATTTCTGTTACAATCTCAGCTATATTTATGCTTTTGGCTTATGGTATGCTTTTCTGTTCCAGGTACACACCTACCATTCCCTGATTGGCTGGTTTCCAACTTCCTTTCAAACACAATACACACGCTTACAGCACTAAACCATTGCGTCTGTCTTATTTGTTTGCGTTTGCACTGTTTGGATAGTGAGGTGTTTGTGAGTTTGGCCTGTCGTTAAAGTACATTTGCTTACTTCTTTACTCGAGTTTGCCTAACGCTTATGATTTGGATGTGTGTGAGAGTCTCACGATAGCTTTCAGAGTCCTATGTAATAGATGATGTGTAATAAACTAAACTGGCAACTCAGCACACAATGCACCTGAAAAAATTTTGTAACATTTTTAGGGCTGCAACTAAAGACCATAATCAATTAGTTGGTCGATTATTTTTCGATTAATCAGATGGGGGGGGGGGGGGGGGAAGGCAAACTTTCAGTACCATTTTTCTGTTTTTTAAAATAAAATCCACAAACTGAGTGTCACAAGTATAAACTTCAGACTAAAACTTTACACAACTGTTTGTCCAATTATATAAGACTGAAAGGAACCCAATACACACCAGAATATATATTATTCATTTAGGACTGTAGTTTAATTCAGTGCTTTTTGTGCATCCATAAAAATAATGCATACATACATATAATATCAACTAATATATAAGTTTATGGGCGCACGGTGGTTTAGTGGTTCGATTCCCACCATGGACATGTGTGTGCGGAGTTTGCATGTTCTCCCCGTGCTGTGGGGGTTTCCTCCAGGTACTCCGGTTTCCTCCCCCAGTTCAAAGACTGGGGTAGGTTGATTGGTATGTCCAAAGTGTCCGTAGTGTATGAATGGGTGTGTGAATGTGTATGTGAGTGTGCCCTGTGATGGATTGACACCCTGTTCAGGGTGTACCCTGCCCTGTGCCCGATGCTCCCTGGGATAGGTTCCAGGTTGACAAATAATAATTAGCATGACAAATAATTAACTGCACTTAAACCGTTCGTAATAAAATTTGATAAAAACACCCAAAACTGTATAAGGTACCATAACGAAGACGAACTGTATGTTGATACTTGAAATTCTGGAGGGACATTAAACGGTGTGGCGCGGTGATGTAATGACGTGGGCTGTTAATCTAATTATATTCTATAACATGTAAAACGGGAACATGACAGGAGTATTCTAAAAGCGACTCATGTAAACACCTTAATCACATTATTATCTTACTCAGAGTAAGGTCAATAATTAGATTACTGCTGTCCATGTAAACGTAGTCAGTGTCGGTGACTCTGGGTATCTGCTAAAGCTAGCGGCGTCACATTACGACAGGTGCCGTCGACTAGGAAGTGGTTTATACTTCCGGTTAGTAAAAAAACGGCTAGTGTTCCTCTGGAGACGATATTACCTTTCTAATATTCATACACTAGACGGTAGAGTACATAGTGCATAGTGTAAGTGTATAGTACGTCATTTGGGACATAACTTTAGTATTTACTCTCTGACACGTGTTTTCAGAACAGAAGTAACGTACTGTGTAAACATGCCCCGTGCCGCGTGCAGACCAACTAATCGATAGGGATTCGTTGACAACGATTTTCATAATCGATTATTATCGATTTTATCAATTACTTGTTGCAGTTCTAAACATTTTTGACTACTTTTTTCTAATGATTTTGATCACTCTAACTCTCTAACACTCAAATTATCCACTTGTACCACATAACAGTTTTATCGTACTTATCTCACAATCAATACAAGCGTTATCTCTAATTCTTTTATCTACAAGCTTTAACACTTCTACTCTCACTGCATCCTTTAATAAAGCAGTCTTTTAGAGCCCCATTAGATCTGTAGCATCTGAGAGCTTAATAATATAAGATTTAGTCCTTATTTAAGAAAGCACTTATTGAATTTTTGCTTAATTGTCAGTCTGTAAATTTTTGTTTGGCTCAAAATTTGTTTACAATGTTTCCATTGTAATAAAATATAAGAAAGTAAATATCATAAAAGACTACGGACATTTACTTTGCTGATTTTTTGTTCACGTATATTACTAGTTAGAGATTTGGGGAAGGCTTCTTTATTTACTTTTAAGTTACAAAATTTACCCCTGTCCAGTTAGCGGTGCTTGCTATTTTGGCCTGGTCGACTACTGAAGCTGTTCTACTCCTACTCAGTTAATTAGGGAAAACAAAAAAGGAGTCTAATTAACTTGTGGTCTCATCTGCATTTTATGTAAAAGTCTGACCATAGACCAGGCTGTAACATGTAACAAATATTAAATACTGTATTTTCAAACACAAAAATGTTTAGGGATCTGGTCGTGATATGGCTGGGAACACAAAATAAAAATATTTGACATCTCTCGAAACGTAAGAGGAAATGGTTTTATTTAGACTACTTTCTGACCTTCCTTGCTGTCAGCCTGCAAAAACCACATTGTGTAAGGAGCCAGTTTAACAAACGCAGCAATCAGTCAGTCTAAAGATGTCTAAAATCTTGCTATCTAGACCTTGAGCATGATCGAGTTTTCAGTGGCTACACATCATAGTGAAACTGACATAAGCCTAATCAATAAAGTTGGGGATCAGATATAGGCTGTCACAATGTGTGTGATGCGTTGAATCATCATCAAAACAGAGCGCTTACACACTCTGCTTGACTTAATAAAAGAAAGAAATTTACCCAAGAGGACAGAAGTGAGTGAACGAATCAGCGATTACTTTGTTATGGATGTTAGTGTGAACAGAGATCAGCCGAGTTTAAAATATTGTGAGTGATGAGCGACTTTTGCCTCAGGTGATGAAACAGACTGATGGCCATGATTCTGATAATCAAAGTGAGAACTAATTTCTAGAGTCGGGGTACTCAATACTAGACTCGAGTCTAATTATGAACGAACTCTGACTTGTCACGCACTCGGGTAAATTTGTACTCGAACTTGACACGAACTGGGACATTGTGTCCCCTGCCTTGTGCCCCGAGTCCCCTGGGATAGGCTCCAGGCTCCCTCACGATAAGCAGTATGGAAAATGGATGGATGGATGTTAGCAGGAACAGAGATCAGTCGAGTGAAGAGACTCTTGTGACAAGTCACTTTTACCTCAGGTGATGAAACAGACTGAAAGTGAGAACTCATTTCCCATTCTAAACTTAGAATTTATTCAAATTTTGTCTCTTTGCTTTCACCCATCATGAGATGTTTCTTGTGTGAAACCTTGGTAACGAAAAGCCTTTTTATAGACCATCAATTTACTCACCCAGAATTTGCACAGATAAGGGGTATAATTACTTATGGATTTCAGCTTGTTCCTTGCCTTACCTTGCCTTGGAGAACTGCTTTTCCTCAGTGTGTTCAATACTTTTTTCCTGTGTCATTCCACTTTATTACACATAACATTATTTATGGTATTTAATGTTGTGAATTATTTATATTTCCAGATTTCTTGAGTTAATACTGATGTCTGGTGAAAATTTCATGTGAACAAACTCACTGGAAATATATTTACTGAAAAAAATGTTGACACGTCCAATACTTATTTCCCTCACACACACACACACACACACACACACACACACACACACACAATGTATTGTATAAGCACATTGTTACTGTGAGAGACCATCACAGTTTCACACTTCACAGCTCCGACTGATTCATTGAAAGAGTTGCTCAATCATTTGACTGAATTTAACTGCATGGCATACGCTGTTAACTGTATGTGCTGCTAATTTCACTTTAATTAACTTTTTAATTAGACTTGAAAATGGCAAAAGTATTGTTCATGGTTAACTTCGCTTTACGAATCAGCACCATTACTTGAGCAAACGGTCTGTGTTGACGTTTGACTGATCAGGTTAATTAAAGTAGTTTGATGACAGATTAACCAGAGGAACACATTCAGCACATACTGGATGTGGTATTATTCTGCTTGTTTGGCCGAGTATGCAGAGAGTGCGCGCGTGAGCAACAGGTGGCACTTTCATTGCTGCGCGTGCTGGCTGATTTGCAGAGTGTGTGTATGTGCTGAAGGCTGATTATCCTCCTCTCAGAGTGGGCTTGTCTTCGCCTTGCTCATTAAAACAGGCCTGTGAGTAATCTACTTAAAGCTGTCAGGCATCGGTGCCGGCTTTCTGTGAAGAGCTAAAGCAAGGCAAGGAGAAATAAAAGCAACAGATTGCAGCAGATTGCACACTATTTTGTTTCGGCTCGGAAAACGGGACCTTTTAAGGAGCTGAAATAAAACAACAACAACAAAAAAAAAAAAACCAGAACGACACGAAATTGTGCAGCCAGGAAATGGGAATGCGCAACAGTGTATGGCGTGAAACCTTCCACTGGAGCAAATAATCGCTTGCTGTTTGTTGTTTAATAGGCGCCACCTATATAGTTCCTTATTAAACTGGCAGCTTGATTTATATTGGAGAGAAAACAACAAGAACAACAACAATATCCACTCGGATGCTGGTTTATTATGTGCCACCTACAGTAGGTGTACCTAATAAACTGGCAATGCGGTATATATACTAAATATTGATGAGCTGCCTTGTAGATTTCTGTATGGTGAATATTACATGGCACACATGGAGTCTGCGCTTCATTGCATTCCTAAGTTGTTGTTTTTTTTAGAGGAAATAAAAACCGAAAATCATATCACACACCGTGTCGTCCAGCGAGCAGTCAATATATCACCTTCTCAGGAATTTTTACTCACGGAAATACGAAGCTACTGTGCATGGTGATAACGCGCATATTAAACATTAGGGATTCGAGCGAAGAGGGACGGCTTTTTATCCCCAGCGCAGGCTCGATTTACGGAGCGATCAGGGATTAATGTCGTTCTCTGTCTATAAATCAGCATTTCTATCAGGCCCCAGACCTCCTCAGCATGCTAATGGACAGCAATGAGAGCAGCTCGAGTGCCGAGAGGAACGAGTCCGCTGCAGTAATTAGAACTGTTTCCCCCACAGGTCAGAGAGAGAGAGAGAGAGAGAGAGAAAGAGAGAGAGAGAGAGAGAGAGAGAGAGAGTAAATACTGCTTCAAAATCACTTAAGTATCAAGCGCTACAGACAGGGACAGATCCAAACCAATAAACAATCGGGTTTACAGTAGCTCCTCTATCGCCAGTATGGAGCTTAGAAGCTGACAAAACCATTTGAATATTCATTTTGTTTATTTGAATTACATACACATCCGATAAAATACAATTCCTTTTATTTTTCTGTGGTGTATTTAATACATTTACTTCTAACAATCGTAGTTTTGAACTTTATAGTAAAATCTGCCTTTAGATAGCCTACATAGCATTCAAAATGTACAGGTTACAGTTTTAAGATTTTTAAAACTCTCTAAAAAGAAATCTCAAACATTCCAACGTCAGTAATACAGATTTGATGTAGACCAAAGGTAGAGCATCTGGGATTCCCAGGGGAAAAGTTGCTTTCAGAATGAAAAAACAAATAAAATGTTTTTAAATTCTACTCAAAAATATCTGGTTTTCTACAATGATGTTAAACACTCTATGCCGCCATACTTCTTATTTGACGCAGACAGCAAGTCGTTATTAACAATTCTTCTATGTTTAGCTAAAAAATTTATTTTGTTGCAGTGGTCTGCACCCCAAGTTCCCACGGCTGCCATGTGGATATCACAGTTATTAGCTTTCCTTCCTTTGGAGAAACTAACTTATGACCTCAATCATAAATCTGACAAATTCTGGAGACTCTGGAAGCCTTTGCATTCTTTTTTTTTTTTTTTTTTTTTTTTTTACAGAAACTCAATACTGTCTGTCAAAACTGCCTGTCTAAGTATCTGAACAATTTATGCAGGAAGATATATATATATTTATATATATATATATATATATATATATATATATATATATATATATATATATATATATAATATTGCATAAATGCATAAATTCTTCATTTTCATTTAATTTCATTGTCATACATTTCAATGCTATGAGTTTATTTGTCTGTTTGTTTATTGATGTTATTGTATGTATCTGTTAAATTTGAAAATTAATTTTTTTTAAATCATTAATTAAGTAAAAAAATCACTATGACGAGGATAACTACTTAGGTAACATTCTATCTAGTTACACTACAATATGGTTACATTGCTGGCAATCGTTAGCTAGCTAACAGACAAAGTGAACTGCTTGAAAGGGACGTAGCTATTTCAGTAGAACATAAAAACGTTTACATACATTTATATTATTAAGGTTCATGTCTTCCATTTCCCCCATTCATCCATTATGCATTTCTTCAGCTGCTCAACTATATGGGGCCTTCGGTGCCTTTTGCACTTCATAATGTGCCACACATTCTCAATCAGAGACAGGTCAGGACTGCAGGCAGGCCATGCTAGCACCCACACTCTCTTCTTACACAACCATGCGCTTGTAATCTGGACAGAATGCGGTTTGGCATTGTCCTGCTCTGGATGGCAGAATATGTTGCTCCAGAATGTGTACATATCTTTCTGCATTAATGGTGCCCTCACAGATGTGCAAGTTACCCATACCATGAGCACTGACACACCTCCATACCATGACAGACACTGGCTTTTGGACCTGACGCTGATAACAGCTTGGATGATCCTATTCCTCTTTGGCCCAGAGAACACGACGGCTGTTTTGTCCAAAAACTATTTGAAATGTCGATTTGTTGGACCACAAAACACGATTCCACTGTGCTACTGTCCATCTCAGATGAGGCTGAGCACAGAGAAGTCAGCGGTGCTTCTGGACAGTGTTGATGTATGGCTTCTGCTTTGCATAGTAAATCCTTAACTTGCATCTGTGGATGAAGCGGCGAATGGTGTTGACTGACAAAGGTTTATCAAAGTATTCTTGAGCCCATGTCAGGATATCCATTAGAGACTCATGACTGCTTTTAGGACAGTCAGTGCGTTTACATGGACAACAATAATCCAACATTAACCTGATTAAGATAATACCCTGATTAAGAAACTACCATGTAAACAGCAATTTTTTAATTACCTTAATCCAATTAAGGTCATACTCGAAGTAAACACAAATGGAATTAAGATGTGGAGTATTCCTGTTTTAGTTGCCTTATCAACATGTATTACAGACATGTAAACACCTTAATTACATTATTAACGTCGTGTGAAAGTTTTCACCGCATTTTGCTACAGGACACAATCACACACAGCAGTGCTCAAACGTTTTACGGCAAACAAGAGAGCTCGGCTGCGTCCCAAACCGCATATTTGCCTACTATAGGCCTGTAGTAGGCGAAATACATGTATCTCGGCTACTATATCGTAGGTAAGTACGCAGTTTGGGACGCAGCCCACGGTTTCAAGCAGTTGTCTATTAGCACGTACAGCATGACAAATGATTAACCGCACTTGAAGTGTTCGTAAAAATTTTAAATAAAAACACCCAATACTGTATACGGTACCATAACGAAGACGAACTGTATGTTGATACATGAAATATTGGAGGGATGTTGGACGGCGTGGCGCGGTGACGTAATGACGTGTGCTGTTAATCGAACTATGTTCTATAACATGTAAAACAGGAACATGACAGGAGTATTCTAAAAGCGACTCATGTAAACACCTTAATCAGAGTATTGTCTTACTCAGAGTAAGGTCAATAATTAGATTACTGCTGTCCATGTAAACGTAGTCAGTGATGTCTGAGGGATCGGAGATCATGCGCATTCAGAAGTGGTTTTCGGCCTTATCCTTTATTCACAGAGATTTGACCAGATTCCTTGAATCTTTTAATTATATTGTACACTGTAGGAGGTGAAATGCCCAAAATCCTACCGATTTATCTTTGGGGAGTGTTGTTCTCAGAGTATTGGATTATTCACTGAGGCATCTGTTAGGAGATTGGCGAGCCACGACCCCCGTGTGCTCTTGAAGGACTAGTCCTTTTTTGGAGGCTCCTTATATACTATGATTAGACAGTTGCCTCACCTGTTTCACATCACTATTAATCCTAAATTGCCCCTGTCCCAACTTTTTTGGAACGTGTTGCATGCATCAATTTCAAAATAAACATTTATCTTCAAAACACTATGCAGGTGATTAGGTAAAACATCAAATACCTTGTCTTTATTTGTTTTTTGTTTAAATACAAGTCAAAGTACATTTACAAATCACACTTTTCTTATTATACTTTTTTGGAATTGAGGTTGTAATACAAATATACAAAATTCATATTCACATCCTTTTATCAACTTCCAAACTCCAATTCTATACAGCTTCAGAAAGCTACACTGTACAGTGGTCCATGTGGACGTATGCAACACCAAGACGTAAAACCTGAAAACATGACAAAAACATGACATGACAAAAATCGGGTAATTTAAATTCAATTTATAACAATAGATATAACAATCAATATTTGCCTATTCATTGCTGGTAATTTCTGTATTTTAACCTTTTTCAAAAATGCAATTTATTTGTATGCAAATGAGGCTTTAATTAAGTACCTATGAGTCAATGCTATACATAATAAAACCAAAAATCTGGTCTTTGGATGTTGTTAGAATTAAAATGTTAAATCTGTTGTGAAGACTCTCAAAACAACAACAACAACAACAACAAACTTTAACAAAACACTGTTGGAAAATAATTTTATTTCTTTACTATAAAACACAACAGGTGATTCTTTAGTATAAAGTTTTATGCAAAATGTAAATAAACTTGATGGTTTAATGTGCATTTATTGTAGGTATTTAAGGTACTTATTTATACACTAGGTATATAAAGGAATTTGACACATATTTCAGGAAACAAGCTTTCCAAAGATATATTACAAGTGGAGTGGGGCTGGAGCTTTAAGACAATGCAGTGTACATGAGTGGACAAAAACAGTGAAATTAAGTTGAATGAACACTTTACTGTTGAATTTTATTATTATAGTTTTATGTCATAGATGCACTTTATCAAAAAAATCTGAAAATCTTACTAAAATTGTTTGTAGTTAAGTAAGCGCAACTATGCGTGAAAGGGTTCACCTGAAGTCTAATCGCCCAAAACCAAGCGATTTGGACAGAATTTTGGCTGCAGTAATGCAAATCCCCAAGAGCACGGGCATGAAAAAACAAACAAAAAACACTCAAGTCTTTTAACTGCATCACCTAGAGATTGCATGCCTCCAGCACAGTGCAGGTAGAATCAATCCTCAATTTATCCTCTTATAGTGAATTACTGAAATAATTACATTTGCCAACATCATATTTCATATCCAGTGGAAGAGAAGAATCTGAGGAAGAGAGGGAGAAATTTCCCTCACACAGTCCCATACCATTATGTGAATAATGGCACAGGAGAGGCAGTCAGAGAGATCCTCCTGGAGTTATCAGATTCCTCTCTAGTAATGAAAAAGTCAACCATGTTAATGTCTCTGAAATTACACCCAGAAAATGGCTATTTAAATGTAGCACTTGACCACAATAAAAACGAGTTTCTTTCTCCATTAGCTTAGCTGTATCCTGCATCAAGCAAAGATTACACACTCCTGATTTCATTAGAGTTCAGCCAACGTACAATTACTAGCGTCGATTGACTGCAGCCAATCGTGATTTGGAGCATTCAGCCAGGATCGCCGCGATGAGCTATTGCCGGAAAATTACTTGCAAATTATGATCTTTATATAAGCTGAAACATGACTTCTAGCAGAGAGACTTGCTTCATTCTCACACAAACATTCTTGAAGATCTTAAATATGGGATAAGAAGCAGCAACACAGCTGTCTCTTTACTAGTTTTTAACCCCTTTTTTTAGCTACTGATTATTATTTTCAAATTGTGCATTACAACAGTAGGGCTGAGTGATATGATGATATAATATTGATACGGTCATGAATTATGTCACAATATGCTTTTATAAAATCTTAATAATAATTGCAAACTGCAAGCAGCTGATGTAGTGTTAAATTTTGTTCTTAATCTTTAATAGTGTAAAAAAAATATATTATTTTGTCCTTTTTAAGTGTTATGTTCACTGTAGATGAGCTACTTAATAACTCTTTTCAAAAAAGCTTGTTTACAGAGCAGCCATGCAGCTAAAAATATAAAATTACTTTTCATGTCAAAAGATGAATCCATGAGTCTGAATACAGAGGATTGTAATTATAGCACAGTGGGAGACCTCAAGCCTTCATGTATTAATCATCAGTGGACCAGTCAGTAGCCTGGGCACCAGGGACAAGCAGATTTAATATCTGAGGTAGTTTTTTTTTTTATCATAGTTTCCTAGAGAACAAGAAAGTTTTTAAAACCATAAAAATGAGAGAAAAAAAAGAGTCTTACTTTTTGCATGTAAATTAGTAGGTACAGTTGAGAACAAATATTTGTATACACTTGGGACTGGGACATCATTTCAGGCCGGGAGTCTCATACTCATTAAAATTCAAATAAAAAATTAAAATTTGACATTAGGGCACTGTGGGTTTTTTTTTTTGAGACTTAAAAATACTTTTAAAAAACCCTGAGATTTAACCATACTATATTTCATACAAATATATTAAGCATATTAAATTCCTCTTATTCTACCTCTACCTGTCATCTCAGGTTGGTGAAGTGTGCACCAGGGCTAGTGCCAGACTCTCTACACCTTACTGTGATAAACAGAAGGAAAAAAAGGTTTTTTTCAACCTAACATATGGGCAGACATAAATTTTCTAAACTGCCTAAATGACTGTTAGTACAATAATAACTACATCATGACAATATATTTTTTGAAAAATCTTAATATTGAACATGATGTTGCCTTTTATGACTCATAGCTTGGAAAAGTTTTTTTTTGTTGTTGTTGTTGCTGTTTGCCCTAGCTGTACTTGTAATTTCAGCAGTCAAAATAACAACATGGAGGGCTCCCTAAATGTACTGTACATCAATTTGGATATTGTCTGCTAAATTACTTAGTACTATAGCCTACAGTACTGTAGATAATGCTGTCCTTTAGCATATTTTGAGTAACGATAGTAATATAGTAATAGTGCTAACATTTGCTAGTAGTGAAACTGTGGTTAATACATGATTAGCTAAGTTAGTGAACACAAAGCTACAGTATTTACAGATGAGACTGACCTGCACTTGAAGCCCTGAACAAGTCAGTAAGTTTGTTACATTTTTGTGGCTTCTTTTTAGAGTCCATTCCTTTTGCATGCCCTTTCCCTCTCCGCTCCACCTGTCCGCTTCCTCTCCATCCTCGCTCTGTGCATTGATGACTCTGTTTGAAACCGTTCGCCAGAGCTGAGGCCAATGGTTGCGTTGCAAGTCAAGACTAACAGATTCATGATTTATTATCGAATGCCGAATTCGGAAAGTATCACTTGAGTACATTGGACATGCGATAATATAAAATAATAATGATGAAATAAATAAATTAATTTTAAAAAACAACCAAAAAAAAAAACAGGGTAGCGGGCCAAATCAGTTGTCAGGCCACCAGGAATTCTCCCGGTGCTCCTGATGGCCAGTCCAGGCCTGCCTAGGCCACTCCCAGTTAAGTCCTACTTATGACAACTGGCCAATCAGAAGCATCTAAAAGTCATTACAGTACATCAATTTCTGGAATCTTCCAGACTGTTTAACCCTCTACTGCATGAATTATTACATTTACATTACAAAATGTTATTACATTTACATTACAGAATGTCTTTAATGGAATTTTATTACCTGAATTAGTTCAAGTAATAAAATATGTTTTAAAAATTTTGGAAAAAATTGTTTAGGGAGTAGTTATATAATAGTAAATAGAAATAGAAATAGTGGAAAGTATCATATAGTTAAAAAATAACACAAAATGTATGAGATGGCTTTTTTTTATGTCGAAGTCCCCTTTTTCCAGTTACATAAGATAATAGTAGTTTTGTATTGTTGTTTATAAAAATTGGAGATAAATTAATTGTTGCCATATGGCAACCATGCAGTAAAGGGTTAAAGAGACAGTCAACTGTGTGTATGCAAAATTTTGACCTAGTGGAATTCTGACAAAGCTGAATTAAATAAAGATGCTAGGCTCAAATAATATTTTACTGGGTGTGATGTGGGGACCGAACACCTCACCTCAGCAACACATCTCATAACTGGAATATAATCTCATATCTAACTTGCAGATGTGTTGTCATAAATACAAAACATGAGGATAACGATCATAATAAGCTAATACATTTACAATTTGTCCTCGCTGATTAATATATATCTACATCATTCTTTATCAAAAAATATGTCCAGATTGAGATTTTCACGTATTATTAACTAATACTGTTCAGTATTAGCAACGACTTTCTAAAGTATCACGTGGAATACTGAATACATTACAGAGTAATTAAACTTTTAAATGGGACATTAGCCGTGTCACATGTGTTCAATTCACTGACACTGAAATTCGCTGTGTAATAACTAGTATTCGACTGAGCCCTGCAGCTGCCCCATGGAGAAACAGGAACACAAGCATAAATGGAAGTCAAGCGAAGTGGGCTATTAATTAATTATTATATTCTTTATCCTCATTCATCAGATCTTATAGCAATGCTTTCTAGAGACCTAGAAATCGCAAAACTTCCTGCTATCCCATTGTACTCATGTTAAGTCTTACTAATTGTCTTAAAATGCTGTGAGCAAGAGTCAAGACGTGTACCTTGATAGTAAAAAAAACTCAGTCTAATAAGAAATGAGCTGGAGAATCATTTGAAAATATTGAAAAATCTGAATTCAGACAAGATTTGCAGCGGTTCTAGCAATTTTGTTGGATTTTACATGAAATAACTTACAACGACTACCCAGGGTGCACATTATTGTGACTCAGCTGGCAGCACAAGTGTTTTATTTCTCATATCTCAACACTAACATTTTTTTTTCTATTTATTAAAGTACATTTTTCAGTCCCTCTAGGATTTTGTGATTTTGTGATAGAAGAAATTAATGCAGAATCAAGGAAACCACAGAGTTGGGCCGAGACACGTCATTCAGCCAAAGCCCCCTTCGATTCACGTGCGTTGAACATGAGTACAGCCAAAAGGTCTCATTTACCAACAAACATCACTGCGAAACGTCACGTGCAAAATGTGCAATTGCAATTAATTCAAGTAACCCCCCCCCCCCAAAAAAGGCACAAAAAAACTTCACAATGTGCAGCTCAAATTCTGAAAAAATCCGCAGCAAAGTAATTTTATCACAAAAAAACTCCAAAAACTGCAAAATCCTGTATGGACTGAATATTATATCTTGTTGTTCTGTATGTTATTGTGTCTTAAAATGAAAGAGAATATCATTTTCTAGTATGAAAAAAAAATGTTGCTTGTCTTCTGTTATTATGCCAGTTTACTACTAGAAGGGACTGGGTTGGTGTAAGGCTCGGGGCATTCCTAATTTGCATATTCATAAACCCTCAATTGCAATTCTAGGTACTTTTGCCCCCCCCCCCCCAATCTGATGAGGTTTATTGCGTAACCTCCTTAAGACTTTAAAAGTACAGACCAACCACTGCTAAATTTAAACACGTTTGTTATTGAAGAAAAAAGACAGAATGAAAAGACGAGGTCATGTTTGTGCAACAGCTGAGGAAACCTGGGCGATGCTTTATACCATTTGTTGTGCATAATAAGAGAAATCTGGGCTGCTTTTGAGTTATGACCCTGAAGCATTCAGACGAAAAAAAAGAAAAGAAATTGCAGCCGTGAAGCTCCTCGTCCCTTCTGTTTTATAGCATTTCAATATTTTAGTGGCAGCACCGTGCCAAGAAACCTTAACCTCACCCCAAACACCAGCTGCCCATCTGACCCCCTAGCGGAAAAACAGGATTTTTAATTAAAACTTGTACCTTCACAACTTTTAATGTAAATAACTATTTTTTAAAGATTCCCTGTATATAAACAGAGTATACCCAGTGAAGTAAGAGTTGCATTTTTGAATGAAAATGTGGTGCAAACAGAAAAAAAAAAATGAATGATGAATCTCTGACTATCTTTTTCCTGCTTGTCCAATTTTTTTCCCCTCGCTCTCTCTCTTTGCAAAATAAGTCCTGAGCATCCAGATGAGCACTCCTGCGCCAGCAAATGCACTTTTACTTACTGGTGATTCAACACTACCCATCCATTTCCCCAAACAGCCGAGCACCTTGAGTGTGTCCATCTGTGTGCACATATGGAAGTGTGCTAGTCTGTCTCTCTTTTTTCTTTCTTTTTTTTTTGATGCCAGCCACTTTACATTTGATAGCTCGCCAGTTGACAGAGTACTTGTTCGCTAAGGAATCCATAGAAAATGCGACAGGGCTGCGCATGGACAGGCCTGTGCACAAACGCAGAGAAAAAAAATACATAAACAAGTAACACTTTTAAATAGACATGTACATACATGAGTACACTCTGTTTGCAGGCTATGAAGCAGGGTAGTGGTTTGGTAAATTGCTTTGGAAATGAGCTGCGCTTCATAGGCTGAGCTTTGTCGAGCCTCCAGCACTTTCCTCAAGCCACCGATGAACTGTTAACATCCTGTGGAACTGTGCAGGGCATTAAGAGTGAATAAATAAATAAATAAATAATGAAACGAAAGGAAAGTCACCACTTTTCCGTTACAGGTTTGGGTTAAAGTGAGCTGGAACAATCTGGAACGGCATTCCAGCACCCTCAGTAAATTGCAGGGGGTAAAAATTTGGCTTTTTTGCTTGAACCTGCAGTGTGACAGACAGCAGGAAACTAGATTGCAGGTGTGTTTATGTGTGTGTTTGTGTTTACATCTTGTTGGGGGCTTTACTTCTTGGTTTTATATCTAAGACCCCACAAGGATAGGAACATCTGACCATTTTGACCTTGTGGGGACATTTGGCTGGTCTCCACAAGGAAAACTTTCTTCTTGTTGTTGTTGTTTGTGGGTTGTCTATGCATCCATCCCTCTGAGATTCCTGTTAGCACTTGTTAGCACTCTTGATATCTCAAGAAAAAGTGGTTGAATGTTTATAGGATTTATATGGAATTATCACTGTGACTTAGTGGTTAGTACATTTGCCTCACACCTCCGGGGTTGGGGGTTCGAATCCTGCCACATGTGTGTGAGATTGAGCCCTGTGATGGGTTGGCACCCTGTCCAGGGTGTCCCCCGCCTTGTGCCCCAAGTACACTGGGATAGGCTCCAGCCTCCCCTGTAACCCTGTGCAGGATAAGCGGTACAGAAAATGGATGCATTACTAGCTGCGTTTACATGGGCAACAATAATCCACTCTTAACCCAATTAAGACCATACTTTGATTAAGAAACTACCATGTAAACAGCAATTTTTACTTACCTTAATCTAATTAAGGTCATACTCGAGTTAAGCTCTAATCGAATTAAGACAAGTGGAGTACTTGTGTTTTAGTCGCATTATGGAGGTGTATTACAGACATGTAAACACCTTAATCACATTATGAACGTCGTGTGAGAGTTTTCACTGCATTTTGCGACAGGACACAATCACACACGGCAATTCTCAACATTTTAGAGAGTTTGGCCCAAACCGCATATTTGCCTACTATAGGCCTGTAGTAGGCGAAATACATGTATCTCGGCTACTATATAGACAGTAAGTACGCAGTTTGGTACGCAGCCCATGGCTTCAAGCAGTCGTCTATTAGCATGTATAGCATGACAAATAATTAACTGCACTTAAAGCGTTCGTAAAAAAAATTAAATAAAAACACCCAAAACTGTATACAGTACCATAACGAAGGCGAACTGTATGTTGATACGTGAAATTCTGGAGGGATGTCGGACGGCGTGGCGCAGTGATGTAATGACGCGGGCTGTTAATCTAATTATGTTCTATAACATGTAAAACGGGAATATGACAGGAGTATTCTAAAAGCGGCTCATGTAAATACCTTAATCACATTATTATCTTAATCAAAGTAAGGTCAATAATTAGATTACTGCTGTCCATGTAAACGTAGTCACTGTAACCAAAAAATTTACTGTTTCTAGAAACTGATGCAAAGATCGTCAAGGTCAGAGCAAGGTCAAATGTCTGAAACAGATTTTCTTCAATATTTTAAGGGTATTTCAGGGCATCTTTGTCAATGCTTTTGGTGTTGAGTTCTTCTAAACCGCAGATTTTATTTCAAAAAGTAAACGAGCCAAAAGGTTTTGTGTAGACATGAATGTTAAATCAAATAAGTGGGAAACTCATAATTGAAATCTAGGACTGTGACAATAAGCAAGTTTGAGAAAGTGTTACAACAATTTTGATCAATTTAGAGTTTGTTCATTAAAGCCACTCCTATTTTCAAGTTCAGTGTTCAGTGTGTTCAGGACAGTTTCCATCTGCACTCAAGAATATGACAATATATGACACTAGGAATGAACGTTAAACCGAAAAAGAAGATAGAAAAAAATAATGTAGGGTTCGAAAGTCTGAGACCAATGCTTCTATTCTGCATTCTTTTCTAATTTCTTGTACAAAAAAATCAGCCACAATTCGAACGAAAAGTAAATTGAATAAATATTTACTGGAAACTTCTAAAACATCTGTTTATTTCCAATTTTAAATAATAAAAAATCCCAGATGTTCAGTGCGGTCTCTGAATTTTTCTCAGATTCAAGGTTTCTTCCTCATGTCACCTCTGTCTTGCTCATTAGGGAGACACATCTGGACAAATCTACATCTGGATTTCTGTAAAGCTTCTTTTTGACTACATCTATTGTTAAAAGTGATATATAAATAAAATTGAATAAAATGGGACCTTGTTTCAGCTGAGAAGTGGAGCACAGTCTGGGCAGTAGAACAAAGTCTTGCCAATGGGTTTGAAGCTCAGCTGGCCAGGCGAGGGATTAAATGTTAAAGTGTTATACAAAATGAAAGCCTCTTCAGGGATCAGCGCTATGAGCAAATACACGTTCAAGCTGTTGTGCTGTAATACGCACAAGTCGGAGAAGCAACAGATAACGAACTACCTCAAGTGCATGTAATTTCTATTATTAATCGATTAAGATAGACAATATGGCCAAAAGTTTGTGGCCACCTGACAATCACACCCATGTGTGGGCGTTCTCAAATTGTTGCCACAAAGTTTTAAGCACACAATTGTATAGAATGTTTTATACTATAGCATTACTATTTTCCTTCACTGGAACTAAGAGGCCTAAACCTGTTCCAGCATGACAACGCATGAAGACATGATTTGACAAGGTTGGAGTGACTGAATGGAGAAATCCCAAGAGCTACACACCAAAATCTAGTGGAAAGCATTCCCAGAAGAGTGGAGGTTATTATAATAGCAAACTGAAGACTACACCTGGAATAGGATGTTCAAAAAGCACATATTGGTGCAATGGCCAAACTTTTGGCCATATGGTGTGGCAAAAAAAGCATGGTCAAAAAGACTTATTTATTTAATTTTATTTAAGTTGCATCACCATTCCATCCAACCAATCAGGACAAGGGGGTGTATCTAGTACAGAATGCTTTCCAGAGCATTACACTAGCATTCAGGCTCTTCAGCATGGACTGGTCAGGGTGTGGCTTTGGAGAAAACATTGAAGGGAGTCACTGTATTTGCCTCAGTTTTGAATTTCAAACAAGCTCCAGCAAATGTCTGCCAAATTACTTGACTATACCTTTAATAAATGACCAGCAGTTTGTTTAAAAGTTTCAACAAGGAATAACTGCTTTATGTGCACAGAGTACATTAACAAATGTACAGGGAGCTAAAATATTTGCTTTAATTAACAAATAAAAAACACTCCCATGATTCTGCATTAGTTTATGAACTGAAAGTGATGTCATAATATAATATTTGTGAGGCGACCTGAAAAACCCATGAGATGTTGCTATGGCTGAATTATGGAAAACAAGATTGTCTTTTGAAACGAAAATTGTTTTCTTTTCATTTTTGACCAAAATTGTTCGTTTTTTTTAATATACTATGACATTTCAAAGTAAAAGTAATCAAAGTAAAGTAAAAGTAATCAAAGTATAATTCCCAAAATAGTAGAGAGAGGTTAAGTCCAGGTAATTAATACACATGTGTATATTAATGGACAGTAGGTCACATGATAAGTAAGCTGAACAACCTTAAAAATGATTTAAATGGTGCTTATAACTATGTTCTAACTTTTAAATAATATATTTCACTGTTACTCTAATTTGTTTGGGCAAAAACAGGGTTAAGTAAAAAATGAAACAAAAATTGTTTTTTTTTTTTTTTAAAAAATAGAAAAAAATAAAAACGATAAAAGACTCTTGTTATGAAATATTCAGGCTTTCAATTATTCATCTTAAAAAGGAGAAAATCAATGTCCTTTTCTGTAGTCATTTTGAACCTGTAGGCTACAAGGGCTTGATAATTGATTGTGCACTTTTATTAATTTAGACTTTGTTCCTCAAAGGCAAAGCTCCTTGCCTGTGAAGACGAGGCTGTATATTAAATAGGATATTTAATGAGGCTTCTCAGGAAGTGTGAAACTACCAATGGGCAAAAAGCACACTCATACTCATTAAACTCCTTAAACTAGCTATGCTTACTAAAAAACTAGTCAAGGAAAGTTAAACATTGGTTGTTCATGTCAGGAAAATATTTTTATAATGTATAATCTGGTAAAGTGGCAGCTCAGCGTTTAGGACACTGGAGTTCTGCTCAGAAGGTTGTTGAGGTTGTTGTACTGGGCTCTTGAGCAAGGCCCTCAACTGCTCAGTTGTATTTAAAAAAAAAAAAAAAAGAAAAGATAATTGTAAGTCACTCTGGATAAGGGTGTCTGCCGAATGGCATAAATGTTGGAGTGTTTTTTTTTGCTTCAAATTGTTTCACATTTTACTGCACATTTAATCATTCTCAGTACAAATGCTTAGTCTTGTGAATCTAACTTTCCTTGTTGTATACTGTCTACTTAACACAGTAAGCACTTTAATCTGGTCAGGGTCATTGTGGATCCAGAGCCTATCCCAGGAACACTATCATGAGGCAGGAATACACCATAAATGGAATGCCAGTCCCCTGAATTTTGAGAGGGCTCCCTGAATGCCAACACTAAGTCCATGGAAATATCAAACAACAACATGCAGGACTGCCCCAAAACCTTCGACTGTTAATGTACAATGTCATGCCAGGAACCCACTTAAAGGTGGCCTTGTTTCACTAGCATGTGTAAAAGTTTCTTTTGAAATTTCGCACTTTGCATAAATGAACAGAACGTAGATGTCTGTAAGCCATAAAAGAAAGAGAAAACAAGACGAAGAAAAGAGAAAGCAGGACTGTGGCAAGTGGCAGAGATAATCCATCCACCATCCATTCATTTTCCATAACACTTATCCTACACAGGGTCATGGGGAGCCAAATCCCAGGGAACTCAGGACATAAGGCAGGGGACACCCTGGAAGGGGTGTAATAACAAAATATTTCACAAGATATCAGCTATAGGCTAAGCTATAACGTAACATAACACTAGCACAACATCATTTTGGAAAACATAGTTAGCTAGCTAAGAGTTGCCACTTGGTTTGGAGAATGTAATGTTAATTATTTAGCTAGATTTGTTGGTAGACTTTGTCATTTTGCTTAAATTGTCTTGATGGCTTGGTGTTTTCATGGGTTTTTGATATTACCATATACCTGTGAAATAAAGTTCTAAAATTCTATACAAAAAATCCTAAAATGCTTTTTTGTATAAAAGCATCTGGGCCGCATAATCCTGGGGCCCTAGAATTGCCACCTGTCTACTTAACACAAATATTTAAATTGCCTTAACCAATATCATAGTTGTCAACTATACTTACTACTGATCTTTAGCTAACAACACTCAGGTTTACTGTAATGACATGAGTTTTATTCATAATTTAAATTTTGAAAACTTCAAAAAGTAAAGTCAACTAAGTAAAGTCAACTTATTACAATTTACAGTGTGTGTGTGTGTGTGTGTGTGTGTGTGTGTGTTACTAGGGATTTGCTTCCTGCCTCTGTATTAGGTACTTTACTATTGAACTCTGCAAATGGTGCAATTGGGTCCATGCGTGTTCAATCATTACTGTATAATTTCCCGTTAATTGCCTATTAGGGTTATTCTAAAAACGCCAAATGAGCTGCCAGCTACTGGCTGTCGAGCAGCGACTGTTTTACCAAGTAATGATTTATACCTGATTCATAATAGAAAATCGTTAATTTTATTCCTTAAACAAATTCTTGCTTTATTAATACGCCTTGACTATTGATAATATTTGATTTTTTAAAAATTGGATATTTTGTGTTTGTTGTTTTTAGAACATGTTTAATGTGGCTCTATGAACGTATAGGGCACACCACACAGTATAACAACAAACGTGATAAATAAGTGCTACACTATTTTATTGTCGTACCCCAATCCGCTACTTTGTATGCCACAGCTGCATTAAGGCCATTGCCCGAAGTCTATATCGGTTAATCCTTTAATGTGCAGAGCTTAGGGAATAACTGTCCGTATCTGTGATGTGAGCACTACGCGCTTACCATACCATCACATTCTTGTTCCGCGGCAGAAGTCTGTGCACATGTCACCTGCGTGCGTGGTAATTTGCTGTAAGCTGTCGTGTTAATAGGGTGGTAATGGGAGCTTCCCAGGTGAGCCTGTGATGACAGCTTGCATATGGTTTGTGCTGATGACACACAGCGCAGTGGAGAGGAAAAGCTCTCTGGCTCAAAAGTTGAACAGGGATTATGACCAGGAATATTTATTGCTAAATATCCTAAGTGATTACATGGCTTTTCTGAGATATTTAAAACAATACCCAAACATTACAAACATTACAACATTACTAGTATATTATTTTATGTGTATGTAATATAATTAATAATGCTGTTAAGCGCTGCTCTTGCGCCACATAGCCCTGTATTCAGACCCATATACCAATATGGGTCTGAAAACAATAGTGTAATAGTTGATAAAAGAATTACTTATAGATACGAGTAACATAGAAAAATATTTAGAACATTTTTTTAAAGGTTTATGCTCAAGCACAAGTGTGTTACGTAGCTGAGGAAACCTGTCTGGAAAACTGCCTTCTGGTCCCGAATGCTTGTTTGTGTATGCAGTATCCTGTCTGTCATTTCATAATCACTATCCAACGCTCCTTCCCTCCACCCACATCTCTTCCCTCTTATCTCTTCTTTCCATGGACACCTGCAACACCATGGAAGAAATCGCATGTCGCAGACAGGACTTTACATGATTACGGCAACGAGAGAGGAGTCAAAAAAAGCAAACACCTAACACACAGTGACAGTGATAGTGTCACTCAAAAAAGCAAACGCATGACACATCGATGATGCATGAACTTTGCAAACCAAAGCACAAGAAAGCTTCTGCTTAGTACAGTATCTGAAATCTACTAAAAAGTCAACGTAATATCTTCTTATTCAATTCCATGGAAGGATCATTTTTCAAAGTAAAATAACAATTTCATAGCTGAGGCCGGTTCACTGTCGCCTGTTTAATTTGAACTTGTTATGATGGACGATGACGTCTATGTGATCTAACAGAGTTTAGATAATGAGCTCAAGATCCATTTAAATTCCATGTTTCTTGTTAACAAATTCCTGACACAAAGAACTTATTTGGAATTGAAATGATTATTGTTATAAAGTAGCTTAGGAAGATGTTAAATGTTACGTTGTTCCACACAGTTTTGTTTTACATTAAATTATTGGGGGGGGGGACAATCAAACAAAAATGGAAAATGATAGAACAATCGTTGTAATATTTTAGGCCACATTTAAACCAGTGAATTAACAAATAATACTACTAATAATATTACAGTCTTACGAATTGAAAAAAGCTAACATCTTTTATATGAATATAAATATTAGAGTTAGAAATAATAGAACTAGTGCAAACAAAATGACATTTTAATAGTTGATTATTCATGTGCATTAATCAAACAAATAATTGATGAATCAGCTTTGGCTTATGAGTGATATTTGGGAAAGTAGTAAATTTTTCTAAGCCACATTTAAGCCGATTAATTCACATAAATAATTGACTACCAGAGATGCAGTACTTACATTATTATAAAAGAAGTTATCCTATAATGTCTTAATGAATTGACTGATTTGTGAGTCTGCTTTGTGTTTGTATTACTGCATTCCTTGGTACTACAACTGCCTTCAACCCTTGTGCATACATGTGTTTCTCTCTGTCCTTTCTTCAACTTATCTTCTTGCACTGTTTTTTTGTCCAGGGAATAAATCTCTGGTCCAGTTCACAACAATGGCCTTGGGTTCACTTTAAATGATTGCCCTTTGATTGGCAACATTTGTCATTTTACTTCCTTTTTTATGTTTCAGAATGGCAGTGAAGTCTATTTTTGGATGTTGTTTTTTTTTGGGGGGGGGTCACGGTACCTATGGATGGATGGATGTTTTTGAATTGCAAAGCTAAAGGAACACAAGTGAACTAAATTATGCATCAGTTAAACAAATATTAATAATAATAATAAATGGGTGTACAGTGTAAAGATTTTGTTCAGAGAAGGAATTACAGAACTGTCATTGAGCTGCAGTTTTAGGAGGAATTTGTCTCGACCCCTCCCGTCTTTCCCAGCAAAAAGAACGAGGCTACAATCGATCCGGGGTGAAGACTTTGGTATATGAGCCAAGTGAGAAACCGCCCTTAGTCTTGCAGCACATCTATACATGCCTAGTGTAATTGTCAGCTGCTGCAACAGCTCTATGTTTAGACAGGATTCTGCCTCATAATACATCTCTTTGGATAAAATTGTCTGAAAATGAAAATGTAATGATATTCATATAACAGTGAGGAGTGTTGCTTTGTTTGGTTTAAAAAAAAGTGCTTAAGTGTATTTTTCTAAAAGCTAAACAAGTGACATTAATCTGCCTGTCTGATAAGCAGCACTCAGAGTATCCTCGTTTCGTTTTCGGACTTTCTAAAACCGTGCACTGAAACTTTTCACTTTGTGACAAAATGCCATGATGGAGCTGTATCAGTCTGTGAGATAACACACTAAATGTACCACACAAAAAAAATTTCAATTAAAAACGTGAGAAGCTGCAACAGCAGCACTGTGTTCAGATTCAGCAAAGCGTTTCAGACCTTCTGCGCGGTGCAGAGGACAACTGGCAGAGGCTACCGTTTCCGGAAAGAGGCATCTGGCATGATGGATGACTAAATGCAGATGATTGATGACCAGGTCAGTCAGGCCGGGTAAAGCCATTAGTAAAGCATTTACTGAGATGTCTGGCCACCAAGATCGACTTTCCTCTGACTTCAAGTGCAGAGTGCAAATGAGCAGGCTGTTTTCACGACTACACGTGCACTTATCCATGTGTCTCAGTTTGCAAGGTGCTTCTAAACAGCCTTATTACAGTGCAACACGTTTAGCTGGATAATATATAAGAATGGAAAAGGTTATCTATAGCTGCATGTCTCTCCTTTTTTTGTGTTCTTTCACACACAAATGGCTTCAGTGTTTGTAGTTATATTTGTTATTTATGAGACCCATAATGTCCAAAAAGGGACTCTGAACATCTCCTGTAGCTGTACATACTGTACCTGTACATATTTGAGACATGTACATGATGCTATGTGAATGATGTTAAAGAAATTCATAATTAAAGTAAGCTCTAGGGTTATGATGATCAACTGAGAGAAGAAACACAACAATGACATTCAGATTCCCATGCACAAACCTGCGAAAGTTTCAAAGCTGAGCATTGATATGATTCCCCTCCACACACACACACACACACACACACACACACAACAGGGTCTGAGTTAGTACATGCTATCAGTTAAAATTGGTGGTAGACAAGTTAAAAAGTCGAGCATTGATGCGATTCCCCTCCACACACACACACACACACACATACACACACTGCACCGACGGAGTTACTGGTCAGTGTGTTACCATGTCTGATGCAGCGATACTCTCTACTACAAACACTCCTCCGTCCTGAACAACACACACACACCACACACACACACCCCCGCCCCCAAAATGTCCTACCTGTTAAGATGTCGTGTCTTAGGCGCGCGCTGTCATCTCTCCCACCTCACACTGACTGAACTTTGAGTCCGTGCGCGAGCCGCAGTGCTCTACCTTTTTTCTTTTTTTTCCCTCTCCGACACACCGCGAGATGAAGCCTCGCGCACCTCAGATTCACCTCAGATAGAAACACGCCAGTCACTCAGAGCTGCTCCTCATCACACAGACTATTAAAAAACAACAACAACGCCGTATTCCAGCTTCACCTCAGAGAGAGAGAGAGAGAGAGAGAGAGAGAGAGAGAGAGAGAGAGAGAGAGAGTGTGTGTGTGTGTGGCGGCGTGTACAGGTTAAAACAACAGGAAGTACATGTCGAGTGTTTTCTCGTGCTGTTAAGCGTGCGCGCGAGCTGTTTGTAATTACTACACAGCGCACGCGCCCATACCTCGTGCCGCGCTAAATAGCCAAAAACCAGGCATCAAAACACACTCATAACACAACTATCAAACGCAGAAGCACTTCTACTCAAAACTTCTTCATTTCTAAAAACACAAAAATGTTAATAATGAAAAATATCCTTCTTTTTCTATGTATCGTGTTTATTCATTTATAAATGTAGTAGGCTTATACTTCCAATCTGTTTAACCTATTCGTGTGTTTACGAATAATGTTTATTCAAAATATTCATAATTCATTTTATCATGATTATACACCTTCTGAAACAGGGTACTAACCTGTACCTTTCCTTGTCACTATAAGGTACCTTTTGGTACAGCTGGTACATTGTTTGTACCATTCCTCTGTATCTTTTACCTGGAAAGGTGCTTTCCAGAAGATCTTTGAAGAAGTTTACCTTCAAAGTATTACTCTAAAGCTAAAGAGTGGTCCTTAAGGTCCAGTTATGTTCCTTAAATCATTTACATTACCACACAATAAAGCAAGAGTCACCAAACGTTTTTGGGCAAGCGACCCCAAATGGACATGTTCAATTTTATGTTTAACAATCACTCAAAGTTTTTGATAAACTAGCAGAGGTAGATGGATGGAGAAATGTGTCCATTTTTAATTGAACTCTGATGCTAGTGCGGTGTGTCAGGATAGCACAAAAAGACTGAAAAAGCACATACACTTTTCATTTAAATGTGGATTGTTTGAATGGGACTCACAGGAATGCTTTAAAACAGTAGCACAAAGTCTTTCTTGATAGTTAGATTGATGTTCATAATATTAATTTGTAAAAGAAATGAACAAAACAAAAGAGAAGGTTGTGATTTTCTCTTATGACCCCATTTGTAAATCAAGCAACCCAACAGGGATTGTGACCCCTACTTGGGGAACTCATGCAGTAAACGTACAAAATATGTAACATGTGAGTGTAACATGTTTCAACTAAATATAGATTATTTTTAATGCTAATCTAATCAGTGTTAATACTAACAATACTACACATACAGTAATTTTACTACTATTTCTACTACTACTAATTATACTAAAACTACTATGACTATTACTACTACTACTACTACTACTACTACTACTAATTATACTACTACTACTACTACTTGTACTAATACTACAACTTCTATGACTACTACTACTACTATTACTACTAATTTTTGTACTACTGCTGTTCTACTACTACTACTACTACTACTTGTACTGCTATGACTTTTACTACTACTACTACAACTACTATTACTACATCTACCACTACTATGACTATTACTACTACCACTACTAATTCTTGTACTACTGCTACAACTAATATGACTATTACTATTACTACTACTACTATAACTATTACTACTATGACTACTACTACTACTACTACTACTACTACTACTACTAATAATAATAATGATGATGATGATGATGATGATGATAGTAATACCTTTCTCAAACCCAAAGTTGCATATAGAACAAATAACCAGGCATTAACAGAAACTAACATTAAAAAAAATAATAAAATAAAGAAAAAATAAAGAAAAAAATAAAGAACAAAACAAGGTTTTCAGCTCAGAAGAAGTGCCAAAGCTTTTACGTGCTAAGACACTAAATTTCATTCCCCCTGTAAACTTGAAGTCCTCTAGGAGCACAGTACAAGAGGAAGTGTACATACGGGGGTGTAGAGATTGAGGAGCTCTGAAAGCTAAGATGGAACAAAGCTAGGTAAACACTTTCTAAGTTGTAAACAGGGGTGTGTAAACAGGGGTAAAAATCTAAAACCTATAAAGTTCGATAATACCCTATAGTGAAAAGAGTGGTTTCCTAGATAGGGGTCTAAGTAGAACCACTTTAGCAAGCTAGCTGAATATATCTAAAGATTAATTCTTACTGTAAAGTAAGACAGAAATACTTCTGTGAAATAGAATATGCAAATAAAATATTAAAACAGTGAGGATATTTTATCTATTATAGCTAATGTGCTTTGTGTTGAAGGCAGCATTAAAGACTCAGATGTTAAACTTATTATAATATGTGGAACAGTTTAAGATATTTTGTCTATCAAGACATTTAGAAGCTTGCTGCTTACCATACCCAAGTTCATTTTGAAGCTTGCAGCTTACCATACTCAAGTTCCGATCTTTCACAAGAGACTGCACATAGTTTTGTTGGGAAGACTGAAAATGTCACACACTCGCACTCAGTTCTCATTACTAAGCTGGTCCGAAGTTTTGAAAGCCACAAACTGTTGCTCTGAATCAAAGTTTCCCTTATTTTGTTTTTATGTACATACAAATGAGCAAAGAACACAAGTAGAGAAGTAATAACCGGCATGGCTTCATACTACGTGATTGCATTAGGGTGAAAATCCGCTGAGTGAACCTCCTCTTATAGATGGCCATGCTCTATTTGGTGGAGAGTTTAAAAAAATACTACTCAATAAACCTGTGTCATGCAGACACATTTCTCTGCAGCCCTTTTGGAAAAAAGGGAAAAAAATGCGCTCTTCTCTTGATAATGACAGATTGCATTCATTTTGTTTTGCCAGCAAAAGAGTCCCCTCCAGAGAAACACAGATAATAGAAATAGGGTTCAGAGATTGGAGAGGCGACACATGAGAACAAATACACCGCTGACCTAATAGAATTACTGCTGATGAGAAATAATACTGCTGCTGAGAAATATTGATTCTGATTGGATTTAAAATAGAGCTGTGTTTTAGAGCACTGATGATTCTATGTTTGCCCATCGAGATCAGTCGAATAATTGAACAATAATTTCATAATCCTTATATATTACACATTCTGTTCCAGGTCTGATAATGAGACTTCGTTAGTCTCAGATGGTATGCTAGTATTGCTGTGAGAACGAATAGATATTTATGAGAGTGAAACTCTTTGATCTGGAACTTGCCTTCATTTCAGAGGAGTATAAAGCTCAGCAGGTGATATTACAGCATGTTGAGAATGCATTAAAGGCGTGTCTGTCCAAATGTACTGCAGCCAGAGCAGCTTCATGTAATGGGTGAGAGACTCTGCAATTATAAGGCGCTCGACTCCTGTGGAGAATCTGGAGATATGTTGTAACACAGTTTCAAGTATTTGTATTGAGGGGAATGACGTCACCTTAATGCATTTTGGTGAGTCTTTTGTAGCCATCAGCTATCTGAGTGTTTCAGTCATGTGATTTTTCTGGAAATTAATTTCTTGCTTTGCATGAACATATCTAGAGATGAAAACTAAAATGGCTTAATTTAAAAGAGAAAATAAAACAGGGGTTCCCACACTCCATGTAGCATTTCTGGATTTACAAACGAGGCCATGAGAGAAACTAAGAATCAATTCTCTTTTTTTATTAATTTATTTGACAAATTTAGAGGATGAATATTACTGTAACTATGAAGTCGATTTTGTGTGCTACTATTTTGCATACATGCTATTTTGGTGACACACTGCATTAGGTGTTCAACAATAAAAACAGACACATTTCTCCATCCATCTACCTCTGCTAGTTCCTCAACAACATCCAGTGATATCAAGAAAACAAACTTGGAAAAAATGGTGAATTATTTCTTGAATATGGATTTACAAGTGTCATGGTAAGTAACAAAGAGGCTTTGGGATGCAGGAAATTAAAAATGACCCTGTGTAGCTATCGGCATTTCAACAGCCAACCTACAGAAACGTGTACAGGTAAGCCAGTGAGTGAGCTAGACTAGTGAGCTAGCCCAGTTTGATGTGTATGATGTGTTACAGAATTAAAGTTCTGTATTAAACTTAACATGTCATTCGGATGTTTGGTAGCCATTTCCTGTTGTGTTAAATACAGTATCTCTAAGTGCTGCTACATTCTATGTGTTAGGGGCTTCGTTGCTAGCTAGAAACATGTATGAATTAACAGGAGATACCTCAATAGCTAACTAAAAGCAAGCTACTGACACCCAAAGTCAGCTAGACAGCTAATGTTATCTTTATATATTTATATACTGTTAATAATAGAGGTGGTGTTCACTTCAGTTCCCTAGGTTAGTTAATACTCATTTGGCGCATTTGATTAGTCAATACATGCTGAAAATGTGTTTAGAACATTTTAGGATTACTTGCATCCATTCTAGATGTATAAAAAGTAATTTGTAATGTAGTTACTCAAGTAGTTTATTAGCAGAGTCTTACTTGAGTAACTTGAGCACTACTTTTACTCAAGTGAATTAATATTTGTACTCTTTCCACCACTGCTCCTCTGCCACAGCAAGGCCCCTGAAGTGGTAGTATTTGTAATAGTGCAGTAATACATTATATTACCTGTAATAACTTTTTGTGTACAGAGGTTCAAAAGATTAGTCAGAACACGGAGTCTAATACGCCAAACCACTGGCAGTACACCAGAAATACAAAGTGTTCGTGGAGTGTGTTATTTAACCAGGTATCCCATGAGGAATGGTTTTCACACAGTTGTTGCTGACAACAAAACGTTCCCATTGCATTAAATAGTGTCCCTTTGTACTCAACAGTATACATGTATCCCACCTGCCAATTAAAACTGTGAGGAAACGGAACAAATCAGCTTTTCTTTTCTACCGTCGTGGATTTGTGAAACAGTATTAACTTACAATTATAAGCCAAAACCTGGAAAAACTGGATGCTGAATGTAATTTTATTCCATTTAATGGAATGGAAAAGATCAGGAAAGAACGCAGAATGCACTTTTTAACTGAGAGAACAGAGATTGTTTGTATGATGTCTTTAGCTAGTCAGAAAATAGCCTTGTTTTCTTTCTTTTTTTACTTCAGCAACTCCCGTCTTGTCTGTAAGCACATCAGAGCCTCCATGACTGATTCTCAGGAGAACAGATCATCCTTTGATGCCCGGTGACCCACAAGCAGTGCAATGCAGATAAGAGAACACAGCAGAGAAGCAGTGGCGCAGCGGAGGGTGAGGACGAGCATTATACGCATCAAATTGATATTTTCCCCCTGCCGGAGGTGTAACACCCTTCAAAGAGTTGTTTTTGATGATATTTTCACCTTTATCTCCATCACACTTCTCCGTCACTAGCTTTTGTGGGGCACCCGAGAGTAAATGGGTCGATCGGACAGGTTCCTTGGACAAAAGCGAAAAGTGCTTATTAAAAATGTCTCCTCCTGTCTGTGAGTGTGGTAGATAACAGCAACACTGAAAGCATTAATTCTGTGCCGCCGGGTTTGTGACATTGGGTTATCTCCTCTTCATTAATGTCAGACCCAGACTTCCAGAGCACTACTTTCAGCTATGAAACTGAAATGATACAAGTGCTGAGCAACCGACTAAGTTCACAGTACAAAGATTGTCAGCAATATGGAAGGTCAAACTGTTGCTATTGGCACCTTGAAGAATATTGAATTAGTGTTCTGGCATGTGAGATTTAATATTCAACACCAACTGCCATGATGCCATGACCTTGACATGTAATTAAATGATATTCAGCTCTAGTACTGGCTCAGAGTCAATTTTTTAACTCCACCTAACATATTTGAACAGTTTGAAATGTTTCATTGCATATTTAATTTTTTAAAGGAAGAAAAATTGCATTTCCTTTTCTATTTATTAACCTCCATTAGCCAATTTTACTATATATCAGACTCAATTATGAGGGAATTTGTTCCTTTATACGTTGTTTCTATGCTGGAGACATTTGAAACAACACGGTATAACTTAATTCATTATTATTATTGTTATTCATTATTATTTAAGTGGGCATGTAAGGAATGTAATACAGCAGTCATTTGACAACATTAGCAGCTCTGTGGTGTTCTCATATTCTTATCTTAAAATGTATTTTTCTGATAAATAATCACCTCTTCTATAAATGTAGATAATACTTAAGGTATACCTGAAATCAAAATGAGTGTTTAAGAGCTTTTATACCTGTCCCTTATTGTTATGGACACCAATATGACACTAAATCTGAAATGAACTATAAAATAATTTTAGAGATATTTTTGATTATTCATATACAAGCACAACTTCATGATTGTCCAATTAAATGCTCTCTAGAACCATATATGTCTCCTGAGAGGAGAATAGCCAGACGGGTTCGAGCTGACAAGAAGTCTATGGTAACTCAAATAATCACTTGATGCAAACACGGTGAGCAGAAACAAATACACAGCATGCCAAACCTTGAGGTGGATGGCCTACAGCAGCAGAAGGAACAGAAAAGAACAGAACGTCATTGAGCACACGTTCACAGAAACTGGACAGTTAAAGATTGGGAAAACGTTACGTTGTATTGCGTTGCTGCTGCCAGATTGAATGAATGGATAGTTGTATGAATGAGCAGGTGTGCAAGTGTTCGTATTAAAGTGGACGGTGAGTGTATATAGAACAGTTAGTGAAACACAGAATCAGCAATAACCTGGAACTAGGCAAGAAGATGGAAATGCCAATCCCACAGCATGCTGCTTGAGATCAACCGTGGATTGAATATGGAGAATTTCCTGGTAGTAAGCTAAGCCACTAACTCTAACTAGCTAAAATACAGCAGGAAACTATCACTATCTGATCATTAAGACTTATATCAGATGAAATATACATGACCAGTGGTGAGTTTGAAATGCAAAAATACGCAACCAGTTATTTACTAGCTAGCTATCATTATCTCTTTAGATAAAATAACTTCACAACCATCACATTAGAGAGCAAATAAATACCTTAGCTGTTTAGCAAGAAAAATCTGAATCCATTTCCCACCCTTCTTATGGTATTATGGTACAGTATCTCACTCACTTGCTCTATATTTCTCCCTGATTAGATGTTAGCTCTTGCCTATCACCATGTAGTCAGACGTGATTTGTGCCTAAAGTGGAGTGTGATGACAATATAACTGAGCCAGTGTATAAATATACATGCTCTACCAGCATGCCTGACACATTGCTGACTGTGAATTACTTTACAGGACTGGCAGTGCTACTCACAACAGGAACATTTTTCATGGCTCAGTAATCATGTTAAGAAAAACCTTTAAATTAAAAAAGCTGTAAGGAAAAATATTACCAGTGTTTTTAATTGCTTAGAAAATAGTTATAAACTGAAGTCTATCTGACTATCTTGTTTAGCTGCAATTTTCTTACATTTTTTAAAGTAGTTTTTGGGAATTAATACTCAACTCAATCAGACATTTTTAGTATGGGTTAGTTTGACTGTCTTAGTCTTGGTACTTTGCTTGTTCTTACCTGGACAGTGGAGCTCTGTATGAGCCGCATGCCATTAAGAGCAGTCACTTATGAGATATTATCACTTCCTGTGTTGGGTCTGTGGATTGGCAGCAGAATTAGTGTTGTGCTCAAGCTTAACATTTCCAGAAACAGTAAATTAGTAGTAGGTAAAATAGTACAATATCAGGAAGGAATATAAGAACACTAAATAAAGCACTGCGAAACTATTATTGTTTATTATTATTATTTTTATTATTATTATTGCCAAAATATAATAATATAAATAACATAATATAAATACCAGCTGTATCCACTATGCTCACTTGAGTTCAAATACTTAGCAATGGTTTAAATGACAGATTTCATAATTTCCACATAACATCATGCATATGTTTGCTACTTCCATCCATCCATCCATCCATCCATCCATTTTCTGTACCGCTTATCCTACACAGGGGTACAGGGAGCCTGGAGTCTAGCCCAGGGAACTCAGGGCATAAGGCAGGGAACACCCTGGACGGGGTGCCAACCCATTGCAGGGCACAATCAAATACATACTCTCACACCCATTCACACACTATGGACAATTTAGAGATGCCAATCAGCCTACATCAGGGGAGGAAACCGGAGTATGAGGAAGCCCCCGAAGCACGAAGAGAACATTTAAACTCCGCAATTGATTGATGACGCAAAGCTTATAAATCCTTTTTTTGATTTGTGTTGTTTAGATTTTTTCCTATGTCATTTTTGTTGTTATATCAAAGTACCCATAATTACTATGGTATGCTAAGGTATATGGTTACTTTGGTTTAATGATAATGCTATGATTTAAAAACCTCCACATCACTCGCAGTTCATCTGTATACGAGCGTGAAAATTATCGTGTGCGCACCATTTCTGTCTCAGTGCTGCCACCTTTTGCTACTATTCAAGTCTGAGCCACCTCTGAAACAACAAGATGCACTTTATAAAATTTGTTACAATTGTACAGATGTTTGTTTGGATGTAATGAAAATTACATCACAGTCGCATGCGTGCATTTAGACTAAACAAATCTCATAATTGTGCCAGCTACGAATATGCCCCTTACTAATAGGTCACCCCGTCCCCTGTACTGGACTGTAGTGTTACCAATGACTCTATAATAAAGAGAGCGAATATAAACTAAGGAGTTACATTTGCAGTTGCTGGTGCTGTCCACTAACTGATCAGTGTTACATTTTTATCAATATGAGTACGTTTAATTGTCTGTATACATCAGTGAATGTGTTCAGGCTTTATAAGCCACTAACTGTGAGACATATGGCAAAAATGTATTTAAGAGCCACAGTTATAAATTACACACAGGGAGGTTTATTATGGGGAAAAATTCACTATGGCTGAGCTCACAGTTCTCTTCAACAAATTTAATTAAATCTCATTGCATTTTGGGACACTTTTTGTTCTGTTATCATTTGCTACCCTAATTTCTCAGTCTGGGGATTAATAAAGTATTATCTTATCTTATCTTATCTTATCTTATCTTTGTTAAACATTATATTATAACATGATATCCAATGGATGTGATGCATTTAAAATGCATTACAAGTGTCTAGCATCTAATTATATTAAAGTCAGGAGATAGAAGTTTCTGGATTCCTCAGAAACATTTTAATATTTATAAAATTAAGTAAATTCTCTCAGTATAATCTCTCAGGCTGTTTAAGAATCTGTGTGCTGCAGTGCTCTGAGTTGGAGAGGTCTATTTGGTAAACACGGGCTGCTCTGTTGGTCTGACTCAGACATTTACTTGTCTCATGCTCTGTTTGTTGGAAAACCCACTGAGCCCAATGCAGACAACAGAGTGCTGCAGTGTGTTATATCAGTTTATTACAACGGCCTGGTGTGTTCCTGCAAAGGCCAGATGATATCTTTGTATACCCCATGGTTAGGAAAAACACTTTGTAAACTCCAAATCAGGCTGCAACACTTTCTACTTTTTTCGTGTTTATTTCAAGCTTCATGCAAAGATGTAGCCTTATGACATTTCAAGTGTTGCATCAATCTGTTTGCCTGGAGACCAGAGTAAGACGAGAGGCTCATTCATTTTACAAACTGCTAAATTCGTTTAGAAAGCGATACACTTGCAATTCCTGTGAGTAATCAGCTCAGAGCTATTGTTAAATAATCAATGCCATGAATGCTGACTCGATAGTATTGATTTTGTTTTGGCTAATGTTCTTCTCATTCAAAACCTGCTACGGAAGCACGTGGTATATAAAGTCCTGTCGTGATGTCGTGAGCTCCTCGATATATCGCTGACGGCAGCTTTCACGCTGAAAATTTTCTACATTATGCTTTACAGGCTGTTAGCTACGAAAACTGATTAAGAGGGCAAGAACATCCTAGTGCTCCAGTCAGGAAAAACTGCTAGGCTGAGTGACTGTGTAAAATCAGCACTTTCGCGCTGTCTCAATGACACAATGCGGCATTACCGAGAACTGTGTTAAAAAAAAAACAACAACAAAACGTGTCATTAAGAATAGGCTCAGCCAAACTGGCAGCTTTACCATAAATAACTCCCATATCAGGGGGAATGTTAGGTAATTGTGCCAGGCAAGTAAGTAAGCATCGAATTGGTTGGTCAGCTGATAAGTGTCATCCAGTCATATGCCAAATGGAGGCAATTGATGCGGCTGTGCGAGGTGGATTCCTCACTCGACAGCCTGTCCATGCTGCGTACAAACGCAGGTCTGACTGGCCTCAGGAAAAAACAGAGATATTAAGCTTCAAGCTCCAGTTTTAATCCTTTCCACAGCGGACATGGAAATGACTGGCCTTTATTAGGTCATAGTGTTTGTATGTGTGTCAGGGGGGTTGTGTCCACACAAAGATCAGAATATTGCACAATTTTGACCTTGCGGGGACATTTGGCTGGTTTCCATGAGGAAAAAAGCTATTTTGATCTCTTATGTTCACTTCTTTTTTTCCCTTTTGTTTTAAACTCTTTTCTTCACTACATTTACAAGCAATAAAAGTGAGCTATTCCATCTGTAACTGTTTCCCTTATGACTATTTTCTGACTACTGACTACCACTGCTTCAGTTTGTCCACTCTTGAACAAGTGGACTCTTGTAAATATGTAAATAATTATTTTGTGGAGTCCTGACATCTTTTTCTTCTTTGTCTAAGAACTCTTACAATCTGTTATGATGAAAAGTCTAGAAAAATATTCTATCCTGAGTGTCTTCCGAAAATCTTCCTTCTTCCTGTAACATGTTTTGATACACACACCGATCAGCCTTAACATTAAAGTGAAGAAATTGAATTGAAGTGAAGAACATGGATTATCTCATTACAATGGCGCTGTCAAGGGCTGGGACATTTTTATCAGCGAGTTAACAGTCAGATCTCAAAGTTGTTGTGTTGGAAGCAGGAAAAATGGGCAAGCGTAAGGATCTGAGCAATTTTGATAAGGGTCAAATTGTCATGGCTAGATGGTGAACCGGCGACGGGGTCATGGACTTACACAATATTAGGCAGGTGAATTTAATGGTATGGCTGATCGGTGTAAATGATCATGACAATTCAATGAATATGCAAATAAATCTGTGATGTCATCGTCTGACTTCTGAACACACATTAGCTACTTTCTGCTGTAAAAAGATCAAGTGACAACACCGCTGAAAACAAGCAAGCTAGCTGTATATACCGTCCTTACCCATGCTGCTATAGTTTGTTCAGCTATCCATATGTTTGCTTCCACTATCTGTACCAAAGCTAACTAAACTTGCCAGCTAGCACCTAGAAACTAGCAAGTGTTTTAACATGTTTCAGTGACACAAATATATACACAGTGGTGCTTGAAAGTTTGTGAAGAATTTCTATATATCTGCATAAATATCACCTCAAATATCATAACATTTTCACACAAATCCTAAAAGCAGACAAAGAGAACCCAATTAAACAAATGAGATAAAAATATTATATTTGGTCATTTATTGAGGAAAATGATCCAATATTAGATATCTGTGAGTGGCAAAAGTATGTGAAACTCTAGGATTAGCAGATAATTTGAAGGTGAAATTAGAGTCAGGTGTTTTCAATCAGTGGGCTAATGATCAGGCGTGAATGAGCGCCCTGTTTTACTTCAAGAAGAAGAATCTAGTCTAATCTTCACAACATGTTTGTGGAAGTGTATCATGGCAAGGAGATTTCTGAAAGAGCTGTTGTTGCTGATCAGGCTGGAAAAGATTACAAAATCTCTAAAGAGTTTGGACTCCACCAATCCACAGTCAGACAGATTGTGTACAAATGGAGGACATTTAAGACCATTGTTACCCTGCTCAGGAGTGGTCGACCAACAAAGATCACTCCAAGAGCAGGACGTGCAATAGTCTGCGGGGTCACAAAGGAGCCAGGTTAACTTCTAAGCAACTAAAGCCCTCTCTCACATTGGCTAATGTTAATGTTCTTGAATCTACCATAAAGAGAACACTGAACAACAATGGTGTGCATGGCAGGGCTGCAAGGAGAAAACCACTGCTCTCCAAAAAGAACATTGCTGCCCATCTGCAGTTTGCTAAAGGCTACTGGAACAATAATTTGTGGATTAATGAGACCAAAATAAAAATTTTGGTTTAAATGAAAAGGCTTATATTTGGAGAAAAGAAAACACTGCATTCCAGCATAAGAACCTTATCCCATCTGTGAAACATAGTGGTGGTAGTATCATGGTTTAGGGTTGTTTTGCTGCATCTGAGCCAGGATGACTTGCCATCATTGATGGAACAATGAATTCTGAATTATACCAGTGATTTCTAAAGGAAAATGTCAGCACATCTTGCCATAAACTGAATCTCAAGAGAAAGTGGGTCATGCAGCAAGACGACGACCCTAAGCACACAAGTCATTCTACCAAGAATGGTTAAAGAAGAATAAAGTTAATGTTTTGGAATGGTCAAGTCAAAGTCCTGACCTTAATCCAATAGAAATGTTGTGGAAGGACCTGAAGCAAGCAGTTCATGTCAGGAAACCCATGAACATCCCAAATTTGAAGCTGTTCTGTACAGACTATAATTACAAGACAATATTGGATCATTTTCCTCAATGAATAAATGACCAAGTATAATATTTTTTATCTCATTTGTTTAATTTGGTTCTCTTTGTCTGCTTTTAGGATTTGTGACCACTGTGTGTGTGTGTGTGTGTGTGTGTGTGTGTGTGTGTGTGTATATATATATATATATATATATATATATATATATATATATATATATTAAAAAGCATTAATTAGCTACATTATTAATTATGTGAATGGATGGCCTCGCAAGGTTAGTAAAACAAAATTCGCAGCCAACATGTGGAATGGCTTGAAGGAGAAGCTTGTGCTGAGCTGCTCAAAGAACAGATAACTTGTGATAAAAACGGATAAATGAGATTACAATTGACAAATGAAATAAATGTAGAAATTAGACAACCTAAGATTTTAGCTTAACACAGATAAGCTTTACTGCATCTGCATGTGTTTTTAAAACAGTAGCACCATTTCAAAACAATTCAGTATTACAGTTTACATTAGAATAGAAGGAATCTATCATGACATCCAAAATGTCTTGTAAAAGACATTTTCTCGGTTCTCATCTTTATGAGATAAAGGTGTTTCAAGATCACAAGAAAACACCCCAAATGAAAGCCCAGTGCTTCCCTTTAGTCTCCTTTCTGACCCATTTCTCAGGCTGATGCAACATCATATGAACATATTGCACATCTAGGTCATCATTAGATTGGACTTGCACTTCAGTGATCTTGTTGCATCCACAGTCACATACACATCACTCCCTCCTACACACATTTCCCGAGTGTGAAGACTAATCATGTCACCGTCTAAGGCAGACAACAAGAAGCTAATGTCAAATTGCTAATGATCATTGCTATTTTGAGTTATTTTATAATTTGCATGTATGTCTGTGATTAAATTAAAGTATTTTTCACACTCAGCATGCACACATAGCAAACTGGAAATCTCTGACAAAATCTCGGACTAAATGAGACTGAACTGATTGACCTCATTGAATCAACTGATTCGCATGAATCCCAGCCATGACCCAACAATTCACTGAGTCAAACACTGAGTGGCTGAATGAGAGATGAGTACATTTTGATCTTGATAGAAAGGATTCACTGACTCAAAGAGCAAAGTTTAACATGCACAGAATTGCAGATACAACTTCATGTATAATAATTCATATATAATTGATAAACATATAACAGAAACCTATATTAAATTTGGTGACAGATATGTATGGAAAAGTAGCATCCATTTTAAAATTTTGTACAATGGCCCAGTGCATAGCAGTGTATACTGAGTCGTTCAATCAGAGGGTCATTTCATTTCAAATGGTACATGTTGCTTGATCATTTTTAATGTTTCTTTATTGAGTGATTACCTCTATGCATTGGTATTGTCAAGCCACCATTTCTTTTTTCATTTTAATTGGTTTAACTACGATGGACCTCTTTGCACACAACAGATTTTGGTTAATTTTGGTTGATTTTGGTTAATGAAACCTCAATATCTCGGCTCAGGCTGGCCCTAGCTCATTGGAACAAAAACTGATCATCTGTATAACCAAAATTTGTTGTGTGCCATGACACAAATATGGCCATTGCAGTTAAACCAAGTAAAATAAAATAAAATGGACAAGCAACCAACTTTACAATTATTGGACCACTTGAGATGGACTGACCCCAGACCGAAACATTTGTGAATTACAGGCATAACTAGCAGTTCTACCTTTTCTAAATTTCTTCATTCTTTTTAAATCGAAAAAAATCCAACTGCATAACTCATTTGTCAGTTTCAGCCTGTAAGCTAAAAACCAGTTTTGTGAATCTTTTTGTTTGTTTTTTTTTTAGACCTTTTTAGTGACTATTTTTCCTGCACTTGATATTGCTTTTCATGGGCCCTACTCATGAAGTTTCATGTTTTTGCTAAACTCTTTTCTTGGCTTTATTTACAAGTTGTTACAAAAGAGCTATTTCACTTTCCTTCAGGTCTATGTCCCGACTATTCACTACCACTGCTCTATTTTGTCAGTGTTCTTAAAAGAAAGCATAGTATTTTGTAAATGTGTAAATAGTTAGGTTATGCTGCTGTTTTTGAGCATGAATTAGCTACTCTTCCCTAGAAATAAAGCTAAAATCATGCAAGATAATTTTGCTAAGCTGTTAAACTAGCTAACTAACTAGCTAACTAAATCATAACAATTATTAGGACTATATAAGAGATATAAATATCCTGCACACTCTCAAACTCTCATGAAATAATAATATGTCCCATTTTGACACGACATTTTTAGTTCATGATGATCCCCAGTCTGTTTTTTCCTTAGAAATGTATTAGCATCACAAAATAAAAATACACTAACAAACCAAAAAAGCAAAGTCAGAAACCAATCAGCATTAAATGAAAGGGTGGGTTGTTTACAGCAAGAGGAAATATGAGCCTAAATGAATCTACTTTTTATTTTATTTTATCAAAGGTATTCATATGATGATGCATGGCATTAATATGAGTATGTAAACACTTAAAACCCTCGTAAAGTCAGCTGGTTTATTCAAAAGAAAGAATTACTCTTCACAATAAATAAAAAACGTAACATTGCATCGAAAAACTGACTTTGCCCACCCATATATTTAACAATGGGACAGCATTGAGGTGCAGATGACTCATCCTAGGGCTAATAAAAATAAAAAAATATTAATAAAATTTAGCAGGATGACTTGCATTATTTATTCTGTTGCCATACTTGTTAACAACTGGATTTCCTTGACTTATGTCTGTTTAAAATTATGTATTCAATTGGAGCCATAGTGACCACCTCTGAGAATGGAGACCTCAAAGTCCTTTTCAGTGCCATGCTTCAGTTTAAGGATACCTTCTTTCAAATGAAAATGAATACCAACAGCAATTCAAACACTCGCAACCCTATAACAATTAGTAATTATAACCAGAGTCATTGTTATTCCTCTCCCAAAACACCAGTATCTATGAGCAAACGCTCTTAAAGAAATGCAAGAGTGTAATTGAAATTCTATTTAGGTGGTCTCTAGCCTGAAATGCCTGGCGAGTATCAGTATTCATGAGCTAACCCAAACAGTGAGCCTCAGAAGGATAGAGGTTCTGGATGGCTTAAGGGCTTTGGATTGAAAAAATGCAAGAGAGGGAATAAGTAAAGTGGCAGATGCAGTGCTTGCTAAAAGAGGGATTGCAATACAAACAGTGGCACAAATGGTGTTGTCATTTATTGTGATAGATTGGCTGATCACAGGGTATTGTCATAATCTGACAATCAAATTCAAGTGGTGTAATCATTGATTTATATTCATCGTGATTTATGGCAAAGGTATTGATTTAACACAGGGCTTTTCCAAGCTTTAAATCCTAACACTATGTACAGTGGGGTCCAAACGACTGAGAGCACTAGTGATTACACTTCAATTTTGCATTCTTGTTTAATTTAATACAACGATTTTCATTACAAATTATATCATCGACAACAACCTGAGTGAAAAGTAGAATGTTTGAAATATTTACATGAATTTCAGTTTCTTAGTATTTGGTATGTCCCCTTTTTTGCTTTAATGGCAGCGTGCATTCAAGCTGGCATGCACTCATTTGCACAAGTTTGTGCAACACCTTATGATCCATTTTAGATGAAATCCATGTTTCATTAGAAGAGATTAGGCATGAGAAACATATGCTTCAGTAGAAGAGATTAGGCATGAGAAACATATGCTTCAGTACAAGAGATATGAAAAATATGACCTTTCGTACAAAACAGTTAACATGGTCAATACACACATTTGTCAGCCCCTCCAGGATTTTGTCGAATTGCGATCGCCGTAATTACTGCAACATCAAGCAAACTCCGCAATCTTCGGAGGAGCTTGCAATTTTTCAAAATTACTGCAGATTGTCCACAGATTTGGCCAAGATCTCTACAATAAAATAGTTTCACTATGCTGTAATGTATATGTGATCAATAAAGACTCATTATCATTTTCAATATCATTATCAAGATGCATCACTTGACGTCATCACAAGACGCATTCAGCCAAAGCCCTCTTGGATTCACATGCATCAGACATGAGTACAGCTAAAAGGTCTTATTTACTAACAGACATCACTGCGAAAGACCGTGCAAAACTATTCCGTGCCATTGTATTTTCGCCAATTCAAGTAGTTTTCTGCAAAAAAGCACACAAATTTTTCATCACAAATTTTGAAAAAAAAACCCACAGCAAAATCAAGCAGTTTTGGCTGCAACAATCACAAAAAACTCCACAAAATCCTGTACAGTCTGATTTGCTTACATTTAAATACATGCCTAGAAATAGTGCAGAATCCTGAATATTAAATATTCAAAATATTGGACGTTTACTTTCTTTGTTTGAAATATTTCAAAATTCTAAAACCTTCTGTTTATTTAAATTTTAAAAGAAAAAAAAACAACAACAGATTTTCTCAGATTTTTGGATTGTAGAACTCTTGTTTTTCAGTGGTCCTTCTGGGGGAACCACTATGTAGATAGCCTACAAGAGAGTGGTTTACAATAAGAAAAGGTACCATGTAGAACCCTTAAATTCTCAGTGTATTAATCATTCATTCATTTTAAAACAAATTATACAGTAACTGCTATAAATTAGTTTCCATTTTCTCCATGTATTGATTATAGGGTTATAGGATTATAGGGATTCAAGCGTTAAATTATACTGCAGATATTCATTCAATTATTCATTTATACACATTCATTCACACTTAGGGCCAATTTATCTTAGGCTCTGTTCACACCTGGTATTAAAATCTGTCTCGAGTGATCCAATTACAAGTGGACAGTCAAGACGTATAGCCATTCACACCTGGCATAATGAATGCATCTCCTGTGACCACTTGCATTTGGATTTCATACATCATTTACACTGGAGGTAGAGAGTCATTCACGTTTATTGTGGAAGACTTCCGCTGCTTTTTATTTTTAGGGAGAAACATCTGCCTGAGGTTTGAGTGATTGGATCACAATGCACCTTTGAGGCGCATTTGACCCCGTTCACACCTATAATTCACTTATTTTAGGAGGTGGGAGGAAACTGGAGAACCTGGAGAATATCCACACTGACACGGGAAGAACATGAGAAACTCCACAACTATAGTAACCCAAGCTCAGGATCGAACCAAGGACCCTGGAGCAGTGTGGCTTTAAAGCTGTGCTGCCCTGACTGAAAACAGATTTAATTTACAGACACGTAACTTAGAATTTATTGATCTATAATTGATCTACAGTACCGAGAATTTTAGAGCAATGAGGAAGCCTTAAGGGTTCTTCAGTTAAAAGGTCTAGGAAGAACACTTAGGGTTTCTACTTCTACCTGAAATCCTTGCAGATAGGGGAAACACCCTGCTGTAAGGTTCAACATAGAACATTTAAGGCTTCCCCTAGAAGGAACATTGAAAACCCTAAGGGTCAGAGTTCTGCAAAATGCTTAGGGAAAAGGCTCCAACTAGAGCCTTGAGGTTTTTCCAGTCGTCTTTCTGGGAGAACCCTTAAATGTTCTATGTTGAACCTTACAGCAGATTGTTCAACTGTTAGAAAGGGTTCCAAATAGAAGCCTTAAGTTTTCTTCAGTAAAATGTTTAGGGAATAAATAAATATAGAACCCTTAAGGTTTTTTTCACTGTTCCTTCTGGAGGAACCATTACTGTTCTATTGGGAGTAAAATGCTTCAGGAAAAATGCTGAATCTAGCAAGTTTTATTTTCACTGGTCCTTCTGGGGGAACCCTTAAAGTTTTTTTTTTTCCTTCAGTAGTCCTGATAGGGGAAACACTCTGCCAACATGTAAGGGTTCCCCCAGATGGAACACTGAAAAAACCTTAAGGGTTCTAGTTGCTTACAGTAGGTTCCAAATGCTTAAGGAGGAAAAGGGTGAGTTTAGAACCCTTTAGTTGTATTTTCAGCAATCCCTCTGGAGGAATCTTTAAACCCTTAAATGTTAATTGGCAAAGCCTACAGTAGAGTTTTACTCTATCAGAAATGATTGCAAGTAGATGACTTAAGGGCTCATTAGTAATTATGGTTATTAGTAAAATGGTTAGAAAAAATGCTGAATATACACTACATGGCCAAAGGTTTTTGGACACCTGACCATAACATTCATATGTGCTTCTTGAACATCCCATTCCAGATGTAGTCCCCTAACCTCCACTCCTCTGGGAAGGTTTCCCACTAGATTTTGGAACGTGTTCATTGGGATGCGCTCATTCAGCCACAAGAGCATTAGTGAGGTTGGGCACTGATGTTGAGTGAGGAGGTCTGGGGTGCAATCGGTGCTCTGATTCATCCCAAAGGTGTTCAGTGGGGTTGAGGTCAGGGCTCTGTGCAGGACAATTGAGTTCCTCCACTCCATCCTTGTCAAACCATGTCTTCATGGAGCTCGCTTTGTGCACAGGGGCATCGTCATGCTGGAACAGGATTGGGGCTCATCCAGTGATGGGAAATATTAATGCTACAGCATACAAAGACATTTCTGTGCAATATTGTGCTTCCAACTTTGTAGCAACATTTTGGGGAAGAACCACATATGGGTGTGATGGACAGGTGCTCACATACCTTTGGCCAAATAGTGCATGATGATATGATGATATTTTAGATGTAAATAATTATATTATACCTGAGAGTGTCTACAGTGTATCCAATCATCCATTAATAAAGGTCAGCTGCCTGTGTGTGTGTGTGTGTGTGTGTGTGTGTGTGTGTGTGTGCACGTGCACTACAGTATGCACTACTCTGAGATTACTTTATGTCAGCAGTCAGTACGTGTTACCTACGAAAGAAATTTGCTAAGAGATGATGGATTTCTCATGTCTGTCTGGGCTGCATAATTTAACAATATCTCTCTGCTGATGCCCAGCGCATGGGGAGACATAAGCAGTGGGATGATCACTGCAGATAATGAGCTCTGATTTTCATTATTCTAATGCATAAAAATCTGACCACTTCAGTAAATTCCGATCTGTAATATATGCATTAAGGATTACACAGTCCTCTCTCACTGAGTATCTATGAATATGCAATTGAATTGAAAAATCACTTTGCTTACAGAGAAAAATGACCCAGCTGTGTTGAAACACACACACACACACACACACACACACACAGATGACAGTAATAGAGCAAGTTTTATTGGCAGAATTGAGTGTTATCCACATATACGTGATTATTTATTATTTAACTTTCCAAACAGTATAATGTATAATGATGAGAATTTACATAGTATTTTTCCCATATTGCACTGTACTTGCCTCAGGACAGCCTATAATCCAAATCTACAGGGATTACTAGAAGAAGCCTCTACATCCAGTTACATCATTGCTGCTAAAAGCTTTACACATGCCTGAGATCAGTTTGTGCTGAGGTTACTGTTAGTTATCAGTCGTTTAGGGGGAAAAAAATTAGCCAACTATTTACAAAATAAAAACCCACCCGCTGAAAGCAAGAATCTGCAGTGGAGCTGCTGTATGCATTTGGGATTGCTAACTCCTATATGTGGTAATTTAATGCAATAACCAGTATTGTACCATGCACTAAAATTATTTACAAGTCTTCCACAATACTGCTTCTGCCCTACACACACTCTAAAAAATGACACTGATGGTTAGTAAATGAGTAAATTCAACATAAAAATGTAGAGGTTGAGTTATTCGTAGTGAGGAGTTAATAACTGAAATTGTGTACATGCACATTCAGACATCAGACATAACTACAGTCATCTGCATTGGGCCAAGTTTGTAGAAAAACATAGGTGTGTCTGGCCGATTTTTCTTGTGCGAGAAGCAATGTTAAGTTCAGCAACATCCATCCATCTTCTGTACCACTTATTCTACACAGGGTCACGGGGAGCCTGGAACCTATCCCAGGGGACTTGGAGCACAAGGCGGGGGACACCCTGAATGGGATGCCAACTCATCGCAGGGCACAATCGCATACACACACACACACTAAAGGACAATTTAGAGACGCCAATCAGCCTATAATGCATGTCTTTGCACTGGGAGAGGAGCCCGAGGGGGGGAGTGACATTCACCATGAAGCTAGAGGGGGGAGCGATGCTCTCCTCGAAGCATGAGGGAGGGAGCGATGTCCTCCGTGGAGTAGGAAGAAGAAGCGACATATGGCACGAAGCAAAGAAAAGGAGCAACGTCTTCAGCAGAGCATGGAGGCAAAGCGACATCCTCAGCCGAGCAGGAGGGCAGAGCAATGTCCTCAACCGAGCAGGACGGCGGAGTGACGTCCTCAGTGGTGTAGGAAGGTGAAGCGATGTTCCAAGAGGAGCCTGGCATAGTGACATCCGACGCACAGCAGGGAAGTAAAGTGGAACTCTTGGCTGCACCAGGAGGCAGAGCAACGTCCTCAGCTGAACAGGGAGACTGAGACGCGTCCTTAGCTGAACGGGGTGCTGAGTGGCATACTCAGTCAAGCAGTGAGGCTGGACGATGTTCTCTGTTGAGTCAACAGAGAACATCGTCCAGCCTCACTGCTTGACTGAGTACGCCACTCGGGAATGGCTTGAAGTGATGTACTCCCTCAGGGTGTATATCAAGAAGGAGCCTTCCAACCAGGCTGAAACCATCTCCTTGCCCCACTAAGGACGTCGATCTGCCTTCCTCCCCTACTGTGGATCTTGTTCAGCCTGCTGAGTCAGCATTTTGAGCGTGATCACTACCATGAAAGTTTATGCAGCTCCATAAAATCCAGTGCCCTTTTAATTCTATAATAAAGATCACAAATATTGTTAAAAGAAAATTAAATGGTCTGTATTATAGCCTCAGACAAGACAACAAAAGTTAATCTGACAAAACAATGCAGAGAATAAGTCTTGGCGTTTAAAAAAAAATTTTTTTGTTGTTTTTTTGTTTTCACCATAGCCACTATATTTTACTACACCTTTGGTCTTCACTCTTAAAAATATAAGATCTTTAATGGTTCTTTATAGCATCATAGACTATGCAAAGAGCCTTCTTCATGTCAAGAACCATTTTTCATTATATAGGGTTCTTGAGTTGAGCTATAGTTATTTGGAGAATAAAGAAGTTCTTTATTATTCATTATAGGTTCTTCGGAGCAGTTTATTGGTTCTTCAAAGTATCATTCCTTAACAGGTTAAAGAACACTATAAGCTTCTTTGTGGGACTGGAAAAGATCATTTTGGCATCACTCTTAAGAATCTTACCTTGGTTCTTTAAAGCACTAACTAAGGGTTTTTTTAGAGAGCTTATTATAACATGGTTCCTTGTGGCACTGCTGTGAAGAACCATATATGGGTTCTTTAAAGCACCAGTAAATAAATGGTTCTCTAAAGAACTTGAGAATAAAAGATTCTTTGTGTAAAGTTGTAAGGTTCTCCTATGGCATCAGTCTGAAAAATATTTGCTTCTAACTGGAACCTTTAACCTCAATCTGTGAGTGTTTCTCACAGATAATGTACAAAGAAAAATAAGCACTGTACTTTTCCTTGTACCATTATTATGTATTTTAGCTAGAAAGGTGCATGTAATGTACGTTTAATTTATGCACCGTAAATCATTTTAAAGATACATTATGTTACGCTCATTTTAAAGATACATTATGTTATCCTGCTGTTTAAGCATTGGTTGTTTTACTCCAGGTGTCTGTGTTCTAGTTTAATTATGTTGGTTATTTAAACCCCTCGTGTGGCTGCGCACTTCGCGCAGTATTTACGTTAGTTAGGTTGTATGAGTATGTGAACATTGAATACGTTACGTATGCGAAAGCGGTCTGGTTTTCATGTCCTGTTCAGTTTCCTGCCTCGCATCCAGTTTCTCATTTTCCTGTGGAGACCGCGTTTTCCTTGTTTATTGATGTACGTATATAATAAAGACTTTGATCTGCACCTGTTTCCGCTCTAGTCCCGTGATGTTACACATTACATACACATTTCTCATACAGGTGAAAGATACCAGAGATGGAAACTTGAGTCTGTGACTTGGACTCGAATCACACTTAAGTTGCAAAAAATAATGACTTGTGACTTGACTTGGACTCGTGAACAACTGACTCGAGACCTGACTTGGACTAGAAGACAGAGACTTGTGAAAAACACAAGTCATTTTGGTTTGGCATTCCTGATTTTGTTCTCTCTTTACTACCCCACATGACAGTATCAAACACCACATTTTTCTATTCATACCCCATTCATTCCTTATCAGTAGCAGCAGTAAATATTAAAACAATTCATCTCTAAACACACCAAGCCAGCATTATTATATACACGCATGATGCATCTGAAGGCACGTGTTCATCAACCAATGGAAAAGTACTGTTATATAAATGCACAACAAACAATAACTATATAGCCAAGTCTTACCTTGTGATAATCTTTGTGTCATTTCATTTGAAAAACAATCAGTTAACTTGAGACTTGACTTGGACTCCACCTCAAAGACTTGAGACTTAACTTGGACCTCAGGGACTTGTGAACATGTCTGAAAGATACACACTAAATGTACTATTTACCCCTGAGTGCCACCACTATAGCGACAAGTAAAGGTACAATTAGTACTAGTGTTTTCTCCAAGTATAAGCAAGCAAGCATACTGACTTAATTCCTTGCTGTTTCTCTATTCATGAAAGCTTCCATAATCTCAGAGAGTAATTAGCACTTTCTGTAGTGTGATTCTCAGCAATATGAACAGTTGGTTTGAATGGTTCATCTCACACAGCATTTTGGGTGTTGTGACTGTGGTTGGACAGGAGCACTTTCCATGTGTCAGAGTTCACACACACAATCCATCTGCTCTGAGAGGTAACAGGCAATGGCTTGTGTTCAGTTGTCAGAGAAGGGAATCGTGAGTACGAACTCGGTGAAGTATTTCAGCAGAATGTATCCAATATTTGAAAAAAAAATACAGCAGAAGAATCAATTAACATCCATGCATCCATCCATCCATCCTCTATACCGCTTTATCCTTTCCAGGGTCACAGGGAAACCTGGAGCCTATCCCAGGGATCATCGGGCACAAGGCGGGGTACACCCTGGATTGGGTGCCAGTATCAATTAACATATAAAAAAAATGAATAATTTGTAGCTAATTCTCTGTAGTGTTTTATCCAATCATATTTATTTAAATTATTTAGCTGAAGAATGCTCATTAGGCCAGAGAGGAGAGATTTCTCACAGATTTTATTTTCATATATATATATATATATATATATATATATATATATATATATATATATATATATATTATTTTAGCTGATTACTGAACTCATGACATGATGAAAAAAAAGTGAGGATGAAAAAATTTGCTATGAAACTATAAGTCTTGTCTTAAACTTTGGAAAATATACATTTCAGTTAGATCACCATTGTGACCAGTAGAAAATTTGCAATAGTGGACAAATAAATATTTAAATGTGAATGCACTGGTTTGTAGTCATATAAAAATAGAATATCTCAAACTTAAAAAATAATAATTGATATTTAGGATTAGCAACAGCTAATTATCGACAGTATGTATAGCTTTACAATGAGCCAATGCGTTATCCCATTGACCACAAATAAATATTGTTTATTCATCATGTGCTTTCTAGTGACGAACCCAAAACCGAAACAAAATGTTGGTCACAATTGTAACTGAGATTCAATTGTTAAAGATTTGTTTTATATTGTTTTACTCGCTTCAGTCCAATAGGAATATACTGATGGACCATGCGTGGATCATGGGCTCAACCTGTCGTCTTTTCTGATTAAAGACAAGAATGATGTGTTACACACTGTCATTTTTCACATTGTCTTATTTACAGCAGCCACAGGCTCCAGTGGGACATCTGGAAAAAGAACTCATGGTAAAATACAGCAAAGAAATCTCATTGTCTCTAGTAAAGCTTTATGAAGGCACCACAGTACTCTGGCATTCTGACCTTCAGGTCCAGCCAAAGTCTGGAGGCCTTTTTCTTTGGCTGTCAACACAGAAAATGTATGTTACATACTGTACATCTAAACCATGACTGTAGCTACCTGTGAGAACGATGAAGTCCCTAAAACATGGCTGTAATTCTGTAGCTATGTTTCCATCCATCTTTTTTGTGAAAAAAAGATTTAGCACATTGAAATGTTTACCAATATAGCTGATGGAAATGCAAATTATCGATAAAATTTCAGAAGTGTTGACATAATAATTTTTTTGTTTAACTTTAGGGCATAAATTCTATGTTGATACTTCAAATGTTGTGAATAAAATTGTTTGGAAACAGTTTTGTTGAGAAAAATTGTATTCACGAAAAAAAGCGTCACATGACAGAATTTATCCATCCGTCAGGGGAAGAATAGGGATGCGCCTGCCATCCAGCGCACTGTAAACCTGTGGCACAAGATGCACAAAGGAATCACAGTATGCAGCCTGATATAACACCGCATTAACTGTTCTTTAATAGCTGTGCATACCACATATACACATCCATGGGCAGTCATTTTACTAACCCCAAAAGTTTCCCCCACTACTCTGTATTCTGCATAGCTTGCCAGCTTGAACAGCGCAATGGCAATCTGCTTTCAGGTCTGAATCGGTGGTCGATGGCAACCTGCAATGGGCGCAACATTAGATCCAAATTAATTGGCACAGCATCTCAAAAAGTGGGCCGTGACGCTCTAAAATGTTGCAGCCAGTGACTTTCTGTAAAGTGTCTCTCCACCACTACCTCCCAGACCCATGGGCTTCGTCTCATAAGGACAGCTACTTATAATCAGATGAGCAACTGCTCCATTCTGATGTCATCCTCTGATATTTTGTACGATTGCAATTATTTGTGAAATTAAAATGACAATAAGCAGGCTAATTTCATTTAATTGTCGCAATACTCTCTCAATTTTACAAAGACACCATGTGGGATGCAAAAGGTTTGCGATATACACAAATGTATGGAATGGAAATGGCACAAGGGCAGATTTCTTTTGCAATACACCAAAACTTATGTGACAATTAGTTTTTTTAAGGATGTTTTTTAAGGACATCATCAAAAACAATTTTTCACTTTTACTTTGTTGTTAACAGAAAAGCACAAAAATTGGATGGACACTTAACTTATGAGACCACTGAAATCTGGATCTTGGTAGTTTTATCAGGTTTTGTTCAGTTGTTTGGTTCAACATGGAAACACAGACGTTCTGAATATACAGTGTCAGAATTTAGTATACTACATGAAAAATACCTGCAGTCTGAGACCCAAGCAATAGCGAGTGGTTCTCAATTGTCCTTGGAGCAGATCAATTTTTGTCCAGTCATACATTATGCAGTCCTTACAGGATCTTTTTTTTTATAATTGTTGTGGCCAAAAATGCTTGATTTTTGCTGCAGCTTTTGTCAAAATTTGCAATGCAATTTGCTGAGGTTTTTTTTTTTATTTTATGGTTTTTTGCAGAAAACTACTTGAATTGGCAAAATTGCAATTGTATGAAATTGTTTTGAATGGTTTTTCGCAGTGATGTTTGTTGGTAAATGAGACATTATATGATGTATTTTGGCCCAAATCTGTGGAAAATATGCATTAATTTCGAAAAATTGCAAGTTCCTGCGAAAATTGCAGAGTTTTCTTGATTTTGTAATTTCTGCAATCACAAAATCACAAGATCCTGTAGGGACTGAATATGTTAACTCTCACAGGATGCTAACCTTCTAGACTTTCGTGTTGAGAGTTATGCAACCCACATACTATAAGCTAATGTCTGATGTATGTGGGGCGGCTGTGGATCGGGTGGTAGAGCGGGTTGTCTACTAACTGTAGGGTTGGCGATTCGATTCCCAGCCTACATGACTCCGCATGCCGAAGTGTCCTTGGGCAAGAACCCCACTGAACCCCAAGTTGCTCCCGATGGCAAGTTAGCACCTTGCATGGCAGCTCTGCTACCGTTGGTGTGTGAGTGTGTGTGTGAATGGGTGAATGAGACACAGTGTAAAGCGCTTTGGATAAAAGCGCTATATAAGTGTGCCGTTTACATAGCTATGATATAAATTTTTGAGAATGTGTTAACATTCTTGTGTTAACATGATACAAACCTCATTTAAAAAAAACAAAAACAAATTTATACTAGTACTCATAACATTGCTATGTAAATCAGCTGTCTAGTTGCAGTAATGTTAGCTGATGTTGCCTCACACCTCGCACCACCAGGGTTGGGGGTTTGATTCCCGTCCTGTGTGCACGTAGTTTGCAAGTTCTTCCTGTATTTTGGGGGTTTCTTCCGGGTGCTCTGGTTTCCTCCCCAAGTACATCTGTTGTAGGCTGATTGGCATCTCTAAATTGTCCATAGTGTGTGAATGGGTGTGTGAGTGTGTGTGCTTGTGCCCTGCGATGGGTTGGCACCCCATCCAAGGTGTCCCCAACTTGTGCCCCGAGTCCCTGGGATAGGATCCAGGCTCCCTGTGATCCTGTGTGGGATAAGCGGTACAGAAAATGGATGGATGGTTGTATTGTGTAACGTTACTTATTAATAACATACTATGTTTGTCCAATTGTTCAGGAGATTGTATTTGAGTTTGTATCCCAATAATGCCGCAGCCATTCGTGGCCAGGAGCCAATGGAGATACTCTATCTCCGCTGTCAATCACAACGACACTTGCCAATCATAGGCATCTTTGAGTTCATGTTTGTTGAAGAGGGCAGATAGCTCTTTCCTCTGATTGTGTTACACAGCCCTGTGAAGAAGCATGAACAGCAGTTAAAAAATGTGGTCGGCTGGCTTCACATGTCTTGGATGAACCACGTGTTTAGTCTTCACACTCCCCAGTTGATTGCTGTTGTATGATGGTGAGAGCTAGCTGGTGGGTGGGAATTGGTAGATGACCAAAATTGGGGCGAGGGGGAGATCAACAGATAACTTAGCCTGTCTTATGAACCACAATATACTCAATAAAATTCAACTGTCTGATTGCAGTCAGAAAATGGAAGAATGGACAAACTGATGGAAAAATTGATACTACTAGCCATTCAAAAGAACCCTGAAACCTGAACACCATCTCAGACACAGAATACACAGTGTTGAGCACTGTGTGTGAGTGTGAACGTTTTCTCTCTTTAGATGTCAGTGCTGACAACAGGAAAGTCTGATTACATTAGAGATGATGATGACATTTGTCAATATCTGGACAAGCTTGCTCTTTAAATTAATCAAAGCAATCCATATGAATAATATAAGCCTGCTAAGTAGATTATGCGTCATCATTTCGGATCATTCCAGTCAATCTAAATAGTTGCATACTTGTTCCTGGCATTTTTGCTGCATTCGCTGCATTTTTTTTCTCTTAATTTCCTCCCTATTTCATTTGAATGTGTCAGTAGGAGGATTCCATCAATGATATATGAAATCTATCAGCTTTGTCAGCTTTGTCTCTGCAAAATCCTTTTGTTTCTCTCCCACTGCAGAAATACTGTATGTAATTTAAAAAAGGTTACAAAAAAGCCCCAAGCCTACTAAGAAGCAAGTTAGAGAAGAAAATAAGAGTACTCCAGGATTGATAAACACTCACATAGACCAATGGAAATATCTAATATCTTGTTGTTTTGGGGGCTGTAATGTCAAATACAATAGCACATAACAGATTTGGTTTCAATTTTCAAGGTTCTACCTCCTATCTGCTATAGTCTGAATTTTATACTTTTTTTTATGGACCAGGCCAGGACATTTTTAAATCATCCATTCATATTAAACTAATAAGACATGTCAGTGATTTGCTTCATTCAAAATATAACTTTTCCTGCTGCCAGCTCACTCTTGCTTACACACACATCATTCTGACAAGTTTGACAACTTTTAAAACTGCTATGGTAATATATAACAATGCACAAGATTTAATATTGCCTAACTGTGAAGTTACTGTCATAGGAAAAACAAAAAAAGTATTTAAACACCAGCTTGGCTCATTTAGATAGCAGCTTAGGAGCATAAAGGTTTGCTTATGTCAACAATGGCCAGTGCCTTGATTAAATAAAATTTAATCTACAAAATTTACAGACTTTCTGCTGTTTTCAATGAACAAATCAAACAGAAGCAATTGAAATAGTTCAACACGAATGCTTCACGTGGTTTCCCCAAATTCAACTGAAAATGCAACATATAATGATTTCTCCAGTCTCAAAATTATTCAACCCCCTAAATAGAATCCCTCACAACAGCACAAATATGCAAAACATGTGTTGTCTCAAGCACACCTGATGTAACTAATCAAGGGCTTCATTAGCTGCACCAGGTGTGCTTGAGCTGGAGCACATGAGCTGGATAGGAGCAAAAAATACATTAAATACCTGGACGGGGCAGAAAAAGGAAGCTATCAATGGCTGCAACCAGATTTCTGAGAAGGCAGGTTGTGAAAAACCCTTGAGTGACTGCAGAAGACCTGCAGCGAGACTTGGTGGCAACAGGCACTGAGGTTTCAGTGAGCACAGTAAGGCACGTACTAAATGCAGAAGGTTTCCAAGACATACACCACTACTGAACCAAAAGCACAAGAAAAGTTGGCTCAAAATCATATAAATAAGCCACAGACGTTTTGGGATTCTGTTCTGTGACACGATGAAACAAAACTGGAACTTTTCGGCACGATGGATCAGCGGTATGTCTGGAGGAAGAAGAATGAAGAAAGAACACTCTATCCACAGTCAAGCAGTCAAGCATGGTGGTGGCTGCTCGATGACGCTCTGGGGCTGCTTTGCATCCTCTGGCACTGGAAACCTGCGGCGTGTGGAAGGCAAGATGGATTCATTGAAGTATCAGGAAATCCTAGGAGAAAACGTCATGCCGTCTGTGAGGAAGCTGAAGCTTGGGCATCTTTGGACCTTCCAACAGGACAATGATCCCAAGCATTCCTCAAATTCCACCAAGGCTTGATTGCAGAAGAAGTCCTGGAAGATTCTACAGGGCCATCACAGTCACCTGACTTGAACCTCATAGAAAATCTCTGGTGGGATTTGAAGAAGGCGGTTGCAGCACGCAAACCCAAGAATATTACTGAACTGGAGGCCATTGCTCATGAGGAATGGACTAAGATTCCTCAGGAACACTGCTAGAAGCTATGCATCTTGTTTGCAGGAGGTCATAACAGCAAAAGGGTGCTCTACTAAGTAAAGATGCTTGCCATGAAGGGGTTGAATAATTTTGAAACTGGAGAAATCATTATAAGTTTATATTCAGTTGAATTTGGGGAAACCACTTGAAGCATTCGTTGTGTTGAACTATTTCAATTGGTATTGTTTGATTTGTTCATTGCAAACAGCTGAAAGTCTGTAAGTTTTGACAATAAATCTGATTTGCAATGGGGGTTGAATAATTTTGATTGCAATTGTATAAAACCATTGTCTTTACTAAGAAAACGATTCATAACCCCTTTTTAAGAGTGTGATGTACTGTACCCAGGCATACCCTACAGTGTTTCAGCTCTTTTGAGAGCTCTTTGTATATATGTGTATGTAATGCACTATATATAATATCAGTCCCTCCAGGATTTTGCAATTTTCCAATCGCAGAATGCAAAGTCAAGCAAAGAAGTTATTCGGAGAAGCTTGCAATATTTTTTTGCAGAAAATTTAGCCAAGATGTGTCATGACGTCATCATGATGCACATTCAGCCAAAGCCCTCTTCGATTCACATGTGTCGAACATGAGAACAGCTAAAAGGTCTCATTTACCAACAAACATCACTGCAAAAGATAAATTAGTGCAATTGCAAATTCGCCAATTCAAGTAGTTTTAGAAAGTGCAAAAAGCAAAAGCAAGCATTTTTAACTGCAAAAAACAACTCTGAGAAATCCTCTACTGACTGTAATATAGAGAGGATTATATGGACAGCATCTGATCTGAACCACAATGTATAATGTACAAAGAAAGAAAGCGAGCATTAGGGCAAACTACTACTTTGCACAAGAAAACAGCATTTAGCTTTACAGCCACAGTGATCAAGGGGCTTCTGTTCAACAGTTTTTACTTATATTATATTAATAGTGTTACTGGACAGAGATTTCAAAATAACGGCCAAATGATGAGTGCGATGCACACATGATGGGTTAACATTGTCCTTCCCTACATCAATTATAATTGCAACCTCATCAACCTGCAAACAACAGATGCAGGGCCGTAACCACCATTGACATTAAGGAGGACATGTCCACCCCAATAATCAGATATGGCCAAATTGCCCCCCCCAAGTATTTGATATTTTTGATGCTGCCCTGCCCTCCATTATGCACCGCTATGTATGTTACATTTTTAGGATGGTCTGTCAAAATGTTTGAGATGGCCAGTCAAATCAAAGAAGGCGGGCGTTACTGTTTTAACTTTACTGTTACTGACATTTCGGTGTTAATAGTGAAACAGTGTGAGGTAAGATGTAAGCTAAGTAGCTAAAGTTTAATATTTGACTAGGGGCCTGTATAGACCTTAATTCTGCCCTGAATATACTTTACCAATTTTTTTTGGACGTTTATGTATACATGAACATTTTATATATATTTTACATTTGATAATTTATGTATAGTATATGTTTATGTTTATACAGTGGGGTCAAAAAAAAGACCACACTGAAAATCTATTACTTTGAAATAAACAGAAAGTTTTAGAATTCTGACATATTGAAAACAATGAAACATTCACTGTCTTAAATATTTCATTTTCAAGATTCTGCACAATTTCTAGGCCACTATTTAACTGGAAGCAAATTTGTCATACTCACCATGTTTTGCACAAAGGGTCAGATTTTTCTCATGTCCAATCTGTTCTACTGAAGCACCTGTTCAAGCGACACTCCGATGGATCAGAATTGTGCATTTTTCCCAATCCTGCTTTTACAAAAAACCAGCTCCCTACACTTTGATCTCAGGGATTTCGAGGTGACAGCATGTAAAGAACTGGAGATCTGTTGCAGGAAGGGAAACAGACGTGTACATCTGGTTTTATATGATAAAATGTCACTTCCTTCTATTACAGGCATCTTATGTTCAGTAGAAAATAATGTTATACAGATATTTTACAGCAACATCAATAAGATGGCATAATTGGTTGATGGTATATTGTCCTGTAATTGGTTAAATAACAATTTTGTTTTGGCACCATTCCTATTGCTCTCTGGCACCCAGCCAAAATAAGTGAAAAATATAACTTTTCAGATTTCCTAAACCCATCCCCACGAAATTCATTACTGACACCTTTCCCAACCTCTATGTCTCATCTGCAGTCAGAGAGAGACAGAGAGAGAGAGAGAGAGAGAGAGAGAGAGAGAGAGAGAGAGAGAGAGAAAGAAAGAAAGAAAGAAAGAAAGAAAGAGAGAGAGAGAGAGGGGGGAAACCCCAAGCACAGAACAATTAACTGATTGTGCCACACTACGTGAAGGCTTTTTAAACACTTCCTCCCCTGAGAACAAATAATAATTATGAGACTGCAAAACTGCACGGAGTGCCTCCAAGGCTCACTAAAACAATCTGGCTGATCTGTTAATTCCTATTTACACGACAGTGGTCGACTAACTCTTGCTGAACGGGATGAGATGAAACAGTGAGCCCAAACGGGTGTGCATTCGAGAGAGGGAGGGTGAAAAAGGGTCTTGACTGAACAAGTACCAAATCAATTTAGCGCACTAACAGATGCGCCCCCAATGCGCTCCCTTCTGGCTTTTAAGATGATTTTCTGTCTGCAGCTGTGAACAAGGAGAGGCATCTGTAGATTTAAGCCACAATCGCTTTAATCTTCTCGGCTTGCTCTCATTTATTCGGCTTAAGACAAGTAGAGCAGACATGAATAAATCAGTCACACTGGTCTGTGATGTCTAATCTTGTGGTTTTGATAAACACCTTATTATTATTTGAAATAAATAAATAAGCAAATAAATAAATAAAAAAATCACACAGCATCACTGCTCTGATCCCGGCAGAAACGGCACGGACGTCTCCCTCCATTTGGTGGCATCTTCCAATCCAGCATCTATTATGTATGATTCATTGAGAGGAGGTCAAACAGCTGCTACCACAGATTAATGTGCACATAAATATTAATAAAAGGGCTCCTAAGGCTACGCTCCTGTAATCTGCAAAACAATTTGGACTCCTGGGTAAGAACAGGAGAAATCACACAGCGAGATTCATCATTCCAGAAGATTCCAGAAAGGGGAAAAAAAAGAGCATAATCCATCATGCACAGTTTATTCATCAGAAACTCTGTTTTTTGTTCAAATTCACTGAAGGATATGACCAAATATGAAGAAGGAAAGAGACTTTTAATAAGGTAGAAAGGCTTAGATCCACCTGCATGTACTTCAGGGCTTCCTGTGAGTATTAGTCACGCCCATGTGCATGCATGTATTGAGTATTGCGTGTTTTTAAGTGTCAGGTATTGCAGAGCACTTATCCTCCTGGATAGTGTTACACTCTAGTCTTCCTCGCTTTCTCATAAACTGTACACCGTTCCAAATCCTATTTTCATATAACAGTTCAGTTAAACACACACACACACACACACACACACACACACACACACACAAACACACACAATGTTACATTTAATGTTTAGGGACAATACCACTATTTTGGTCATCAAACACTCACATATCAATCATTGCCATTTTTTGTACATATAAATTGTATATATTTGGCATTTGTGGTCTAATTAAAGTGCAACAGTTCAGCCATTATGCTAATGCTGGCATGCTTGCTAGAACACAGAGTTAAATTGAGTTGCGGGGAGTGACAGATGGGAGACCGGGGCTGCTAATTAAATGCGAAACAGTGTGATGCAAAACTGTGCTTATTAAAATATTCCACTAAAAGCTGAGGCCTGGAACACCGGCGCAATTATCGGGTTTGCACTCCAATTCAATGGTGGTAAATTGATGTTATGCCATACACTCAACTCGCATTTTGAATTCGCTACAGTCTATAACAATGATTGTGGGAAAACACAGTGTTAGCGTCTCAGTACGTTATCCATTCATAAGCAAATTGTTCGACAGTTATGAAAGCGTCGCATTTCAGGTTAAGTACACCATGTAAGTAAGAAGTGAGTCCAGGGTCTCCCTTTGTGCAAAAAAAAGAAGCCCATTTTCTACGTGGACGCATGTTTAGACATTAAAGCAATTATTTACTGTACTGCAGACCCACTGTTCACTTTATTAGGAACACCAGTACACCTGGATATTCAGGCGATTATCCAGTTAGACAATCATGTAGAAGCAGAACAATGCATAAAATCATGGCAAGTGTTTCACTTAGAGTTCACATCAAACACCAGAATGAGAGGTGGGGAAAAGGGGATCTCAGTGACCTTGACCGTGGCATGGGTCTTGGCACCAGAAGGCTGGTTTGTTCTTGGCTGACAGGACTCTAACCCAATGTGGTCTTCTGCTATTGTAGCCCATCTGCCTCAAGGACTGACACGTTGTTCACTCCAAGGTGCATTACTGCTCACCACAGTCGTAAAGAGTACGTATTTGAGTGTAGAAATATTCTTGTTTTTTCCCATCAACAAAGCATTTCTGCTTGCACACCTGCTGCTCACAATGTTTTTTCATACCGTTCTGTGTAGACTGTGTAGCACATGAAAATCCCAGGGGATTAGCTGTTTCTGAAATACTCAAAGTAACACCCATCTGGTACCACCAAGAACATGGTAGGGTCAAAGTCACCATGATCACTTTGTATTTTCCTTGTTCTAATGTTTGATGTGAACGTTAACTGAAACTTTTGACCTGCATCTGTATGATTTTATGCATTGTGCTGCTGAACTAGGATATCCTAATCATATTTCTACACCCGAATTCTACAAAAGGGTATTATTATCAGAACAGAATGTTCAGAAGTACAGATAAAGGTACTGGCATGGGTTTTGTAACTAAGCAATCCTTTATAATAGCATTGGATGTAATACACAGAGTGACTCCTCCTTGATGTTGGTGGCACACATTTGTTATTTTCTTTCATTTACCTCAAGAGCCCAGGGCACCACTGAGAGCAAGGTCTTCTTGACTGCAGGTGGCCTGTGATGGGAATGGGAAAATGGGAAGCGGCTATAAGAAAGTAGCACAAGCATTGAAAATGCCCATTTCCACCATCAGGACAATAATTAAGAAGTTCCAGTCAACGGGAAATGTTGTGAATCAACATGGAATTGGACGTGTGTCTATATTGTCTCAACACACTGTGAAGAGGATGGTTTGAGTGGCCAAAAAATCTCCAAGGATCACAACTGGAGAATTGCAGAAGTTATTTGCATCTTGGGGTCAGAAAGTCTCCAAAACTACAATCTGAAGTCCCCTACATCATCACAAGTTGTTTGGAATGGTTTCAAGAAAACAGCCTCTACTCTCAAAAACAAACTCAAGCGTCTTCAGTTTGCCAGACACTACTGGTACTTCAAATGGGATCGGGTTGTATGGTCAGATGAAACCAAAATAGAGCTTTTTGGCAATAAACACCACATGTGGTTTTGGCGCACACAGAGAGGTAGCCATATGGAAAAGTACCTCATGCCCATGGTTAAATATGGTGCTGGCTCTTTAATATTTTGGGGCTCTTTCTTTGCCAGAGGACGTGAACATTTTGTTAGGATACATGGCATCATGGACTCTATCAAATATCAACAGATATTAAATGAAAACCTGACTGCCGCTGCCAGAAAACTTAAAATGGGCAGGACATTTTAAGCTTTCCAGCAGGACAATGAGCCAAAACTTACATCAAAATCAACACAAAAATGGTTTACTGATCACAAAATCAAGGTCCTGCCATGGCCATCCCAGTCTCCTGACTTGAAATCCATAGAAAACCTGTGGGGTGAACTGAAGAGGAGAGTCCACCAGTATGGACCTCGAAATTTGAAGGATCTGGAGAGATTCTGCATGGAAGAATGGTCTCAGATCCCTTGCCATGTATTCTCCAACCTCATCAGACATTATAGGAGAAGACTCAGAGCTGTTATCTTGGCAAGGGGAGGTACCACAAAGTATTGACTAAAGGGTGCGAATAATTGTTGCACACACATATTTAACAAACATTTTGTTAAATATATTAGATATAAGATTTTGTTATTTTTTGATAAACCTGTGTTTTGTTAACAATTATTTGATATCCATGAGAACAGAGTATTTTTGTGATTTTTTTAAACAAAAGATCAATGGTTAAACAGTAAAGACAATTTTTCACAGCCTTTGCTCATATTTACCAAGGGTGCCAATATTAGTGGATGGCATTGTATATGAAGCATTTCTAGCACCTTCTAAAAGATGTCATAAATTCATGAGATGACATTTTTGGGACAGATGAAACCATGGAGTGTGCCACTACTATTTGAATTGAAAAAATACTACTCTGAAATGTTATACCTTTAGCTGAATTTGTAGCTGACGTTTTTGCAGTTAAATTACATCAAATTGAAATTGTATTCCAAGGCTTGAATTTTGTATGCAAGGTTATAAAAATGCAATTGTAAAATAATCAGGTGTAGAAATTTGAATCTGAATATAAAGTTTGAAACCTTTGAAATTCAAATTCAACCCATATATCATTATCTTGCAGGTTAGTCAGTTGTTGTTTTCTTTTTACTACAGTAACAGCATGTTCATGATAGTTTGTGAAAGCTGTAAAAGGTATAAATAGTGTTTCAGTGGTTGATTACCACTTCAAGCCTTGACAATTTTTTTTCTGATATATAGGCAAATAAATGGTTTTAATAATAAATCAGTAAAGCCATATTGAAATAGTGCTTCATATTTCAATATTTACAACTCCTATACAAAGTAGATACAATAATGAATCTTTACTGATCACATATACATATGTACAATGAAATTCTTTTCTTCACATACCCCAGCATGTCAGGAAGCTGGGGTCAGAGACAATAAATACACCTCCCACAAGGTCAGATGATGTCTCAATAGTTTGAAATGTGCTGTTAGTCAAAACAAAAGAATCCCATTATGTGTTATTTTTTAACACACCTGCATGTCTAATTAAGGACAACAAATTTTGTTTTGCTTTCCACACAATCAGTGTGTTAGTACATTTAACTCATGCTGTGTGTTAGTATATTTCCACAGAAAGATGTGTTAAAAAATAACACAAATAACACAGAGATGTATTGTTTATACTTTTTTCCCTACAATTATCCTAAAATGCAATTTGTTTGTATGCTAAAATTCTAAAATGCTTACACAATAAACAAATGATTGCATGAAATTCAGGTGACATTTATTAAAATCATTTAAACATTTTGGCAGATGTAAGAATTGGAGTTGATTCATCTTCTTACAAATCTCCCTGCCATCTAGGAAGACAAGAGTCCCACTCCCTTCCATTTGAAAAGCTGTAAAAGAGCAAAAAGAGTGCTGGTTAGTTGCTGGCTACAAAATATGGACAAATGCCTTTGGGCTTCAACTGAGAAATTGCGTTACAGAATCCCAACTTGTGTGATTTTGGAAATGTGACCTCCACTCTTCTAATGAACAAAATGGCACTGTAGACTCACCAAGAAAATCTAGCTAACTTGCAAACATTTGTTTTCCATCCTTTAGAACCTCACCGCAATTTTTTTTTTTTTTTTTTTGCAAAACCTTATTAAATCAACCAACATTACAGAGATAGTGGAAAGCATTACAACCTAAACCCCATCCTCTCTTTTTGTCACATTAACCTTGAAATGTCACATTAACCCAGAACTTTTGGCCTCAACATTAATGAGCTAGAAAAGTTCCGTTAGCCACTGACTGTCTGCACCTGTTAACCAGCATTAACATTTGCTGAATACATGAAGAAAGACGACCCTAACCCGTCGTCCTAATGATAATTACTACAGCCTGCCTTGTCTAAAACACTTGTAGTTAACGTTAACGCACTCTCTGTATTACATCATGGTGAATAGTTGTAATGCTACGTTATTGTTAACTCCCATTAACAAAAAGGTAATGAATATTGAACATTACAGCAAGCTGTATGCTAAAGTAATGTTATCAACTCAAGTGAGCATCTAGGTTAGCATCACTCATCCCTACTGGTGACAGAATCCACCTAGCTAACCCTAACTCTGAGTCTCAGATAAGATGCAGAGGCAGAGAATTATAGAATGACCTCAGTCCATAATTCACAGCCAACGTAAACACATGACACTAGTAGTGTAACGCCAACACTGAGGAAACAGTACATGATATTCACTTTTGAAGTCGTCACGATAGGTAAAGTTAATTATCACTCACTGAATTACTGTTTTCCAATGAATACAGTTTCGGGCGCTCTCTGCTTAAATATCACAAACTTGGGCAGGCATTTTTAGCAGCATTAACGCTAAATAGTGATGAATGCTAACTGGTCATTTATTTTCCTCACCTCGGGACTCTGACACCACTGTCACATCCACAGGTCAAAGCAAAGAAAATTCACTTTGAGGCGTGTTCAGAGTTGGATGATGACGTCCACAATGAGATTGGACAATATTTTAACACATGTTGTGTTGGTCAGTAGTGTGAAATCTTTTTCTTTTTTTTAACACATGCATGGGATAATTTAACATGTGTTGAAATAGTAATAACACAAAAAGTGTGTAAGATATTAACACATCCTTTCTGAGAGTATAAAATTACAGACAGTCCTCTCAAACAGTCGATCCATAATGTGAACTAAAAGTTCTTCTTCCATGTTAAGACTCTAATAAACACTTCATAATATATAGAGTATCATCTCACAGATTTTAACATACAGTATGCCTGACAGAAATCCTCCAGTATTGCATTCTAAAAGATTAATGCAATGCTTATGAATGTGTTATGATGGTACATTTTAAATAAAGTGCTCCTCAACAAACCTTAGTGTTTAGTGTGCCAGCGCTTGCTGTTAGTGTGCTCCTAATGTAGCCAAATTCGACATTTTCCATAATTACTGTGTTATTGATTATAATGTGAGTTTTCAAGTTTTAATTCCCAGGTTCAGAATAGAGAAGGTATTTTAGATTGAACTTGTCTGTTTTGCAGTGCTGAATATTATCTTTCCATGCTCCTGCAGCTCCTATATTGTATCAGCACTTTTGCTCTGCACTTGATACAGTCTAGGATTTCTAGGACAGTATCCAGTGTCCGTGTGATCCCCTGGCTTTTATGTGTGGTCTGCCCTTGTAGTGACTCAGTGAGAGAAAAATAGACAACCTTTTAAATAGGTTAAAATGACTCTAAAACGTCCTACAAATGGTAGATGTAGAATGAATATTGTAATGTATTATAAAACAGGCTCTACATAGGTATGATATCTGAAGCATGAATTATAATATATAATATAATGATATCATGATAATGAATAATATAATGTGTTAATGTGCATTACACCACAGAGCTGCTGATTTCACCAATCTAAAGGTGTTGATAAATGTTCCATAAAAGATCTCTGATAAAAGAAAACTCAGTAGTTTCTATAGTAACAGTTCATTCACACTTGACTTGTATGACTGATGATTCTCATAATCTACACCTAATAATAACTGGATTACAAAATGCTGCCATTTAATAAACAAGAACATACACTGATAAGCCATAACATTAAAAGCCATTGAGGCATGGATTCCACAAAACCTCTGAAGGTGTGCTGTGGTATCTGGCATCAAGACGTTAGCAGCAGATCCTTTTAGTCCTCTAAGTTGTGAGTGGGGCCTCCATGGATCGGACTTGTTTGTCCAGCACATCCCACAGATGTTCGATTGGATTGAGATCTGGGGAATTCGGAGGCCATGTCAACACCTTGAAAGCTTTGTCATATTTCTCAAACAATTCCTGAACAATTTTTGCGGTGTGGCAGGGAGCATTATTCTGATGAAAGAAGCCACTGCCATTAGGGAATACTGTTGCCATGAAGGAGTTTACTTAGTCTGCAACAATGTTTAGTTAGGTGGTACGTATCAAAGTAACATCCACATGAATGCCAGGACCCAAGGTTTCCCAGCAGAACATTGCCCAGAGCATCACACTCCGCCAGCTTGCCTTCTTCCCCAGCTAAATGATGCACACACACGCTTGTCTGTCCACATGATGTAAAAGATAATGTGATTCTTCAGACCAGGCCACTTTCTTCCATTGCTCAATGGTCCAGTTCTAATGCTCATATGCCCATAGTATGCACTTTCAGCGGTGTACAGGGGTCAGCATGGGGTCTCTGACCGGTCTGCAGCTACACAGCCCCATATGCAGCAAGCTCCGATGCACTGTGTTCTGACACCTTTCTATCATAGCCAGCATGAACTTTTTCAGCAATTTGTGCTATAGTAGCTCTTCTGTGGGATTGGACCAGTCGTCTAGCCATCACAATTTGGCAATTCTCAAATCTTCATATACATTCCTGCTTTTCCTGCTTCCAATACTTTGAGAACTGACTGTTCACTTGCTGCCTATTATATCCCATACCTTGACAGGTGCCATTGTAACGAGATAATCAATATTATTCATGTCGCCTCTCAGTGGTTTTAAGGTTATGGCTGATCGGTGTATAATCATTGATTATTATTATAATCATTAACAAAAGCAAGTGATGTTTTTCCAATCTTCAAATGCACACTTTCAATGAACCTGTATCCACTGTAGCCTCTGATTCCTGTTCTTGGCTGATAGGACTAGAACATGATGTGGTCTTCTGCTGTTGTAGCTCATCCATGTCAAGGTTTTACATGTGTTGTGTTCTGAGATGTTGCTCACCATGGTTCTACAGAGTGGTTGTTTGAGCTACTGTAGCCTTCCTGTCTGCTCAAAAAAGCCTGGACATTCTCCTCTGAATTTCTGACATGAACAAGGTGTTTCCAGCCACAGTACTGTCGCTCACTGGATGTTTTTTGTTTTTCCGCACCATCCTATGTAAACTCTAGACACTGTTGTGCATGAAAATAATCAAAGCAGCCAATCTGGGTCACTGAGATCACATTTTCCCTCATTCTGAAGTTTGATGTGAATAAAACAAATAAAAAACTTAATTAATTAATTGCAAATTGCAGTGGATAAAGAGGACTAAAACACACATAGGCATGTGCTGTTATTACAAAAATGGTCAACCTTCACTTCATGTAGGGCCGCATCACATCACCCCGCTGTTTATTAATTTTCTCTAACAGCACACCTTGACATGTTTTAATCCTTACTTATAATATTAGTGTCTAGAACTTTCTTATGAACAGACACATTAAAATGTGTTATGCATTCTGACATTATGAAGTTATAAGCTATTGCTTTTTAAAATGTTATCTGTATGACACTACTTATGAGCAGTTTAAGAAGTTCACGTCAAACATTATAAGGTATTATGTAACACATAATATAAGTTTATTCTATATTGCATTATGCATTGGATCCGTAGGATGTTTTACCAAAGAAGTTTCTGAAAATACTGGGTTCCTAAAAAATGTGTAGAGCAAAACAGAGCTATTTATAAGTTTCCAGTGTTTTCCACTAACCAGTACGCGACTCTCTGAGCATCCAGTAAACTTCCTCTTTTTCTACACCTACCACACTGTTACCAGTAGCGCCTTGAGACTTCGCAGTAATAGCCGCTTTCAGACAGTATTTATAATTAAGTCCCATCGAAAGGTGTACACTGTCTACATAAATCTGGGCTTCCAGATTTAGTCACCACCTTATACTAGGCTGAGTGACAGTGCTGGCTGGAGTCATTAGCGCAGGTCATGCAGAAGTGTTCCTGTCCTCACTGCATCAGCCTGGTCATCAGTGACCCAGACAGAGCCGCAGGGCTCCGTCTCCCACAGTCAGCCTCCCTACACACACCTTCCAGAGCTTCATTAATTCCTCTGTGAACACACACATATCATGCACACACATACATATCATACATAAAAATAAAAATCTGGATATGAAAGAGAATGTGGTGAATGTATGGTCGTGTAAGTCAGATAAGTCACTGATATCCAGGATATCATATATACAGTGAGGGGAAATAATAATATTTGGACAATTTTGTTTTATTTACTTAACATATGTCCCATGCATATACAGTGCCCTCCACTGATATTGGCACCCTTAGAAAATATGAGCAAAGAAGGCTGTGAAAAATTGTCTTAACCTTATTGTTTAACCTTTTGATCTTTTGTTAAAGAAATTCACAAAAAATACTCTGCTCTCATGGATATCAACCAATTGCAAACAAAACGTCTGGGTTACACATGTAACCCTGTTCCCTTTCAAAGGGAACACAGGTTTATCAAAAAAAATCTTTGTTAATATAGGTGTGCAACAATTATTGCTACCTTTTTAGTTAACACTTTGTGCTACCTCCCTTTGCCAAGATTACAGCTCTGAGTCTTCTCTGAGTCATCTATAATGCCTGATGAGGTGGGAGAATACATGGCAAGGGATCTGAGACCGTTCCTCCATACAGAATCTCTCCAAATTTCGAGGTCCATGCGGGTGGACTCTCTTCTTCAGTTCACCCCACAGGTTTTCTATGGGTTTTAAGTCAGGGGACTGGGATGGACATGGCAGAATCTTGATTTTGTGGTCAGTAAACCATTTTTGTGTTGATTTTGATGTAAGTTTTGGATTGTCCTGCTGGAAGATCCAACCACGGCCAATTTTAAGCTTTCTGGCAGAGGCAGTCAGGTTTTCATTTAATATCTATTGATATTTGATAGAGTCCATGATGCCATGTATATTAACAAAATGTCCAGGTCCTCTGGCAGAAAAACAGCCCCAAAACATTAAAGTGCCACCACCATATTTAACCGTGAGCATGAGGTACTTTTCCGTGTGGCTACCTCTCTGTGTGGCCAAAACCACATGTGGTGTTTATTGCTAAAAAGCTCTATTTTGGTTGGATATGACCATAGAACCCAATTCAATTTGAAGGCACATGCAAAGAAATGCTGAAGAGCAAAGATGTCTTCAAAATGAAATGTTTCTACATTAAAAACATATCACTCTGGACAAGAGTGTCTGTCAAATGCCATACATATATAAACAGTAATAGATGAAACAATGGTGATATTTGGTGTGAAAACAACTTGCTTAAAAAAATTATTAGTAGTCTCGGGTACAATTAGTGCAGTTTTATGAGGAAATGAGCTGTAAGTTTTATTGAGCATCTTGAACCAGACACAGTTCTTCTGGAGACTTTGACTTTCACACTTGCTTCTTGTTTTTGTAGCAAAATCCCAGCAACCCTCATTATATTTTTTGTCTGAAAAATGGTCTCTTACATAATATACTGCTTTCTTTACTGACATACAAACAGTTTTCTGTAACATTTAATTTTGTGCTGAAAAATGTTTGGAAATCTAAAATGTTTTTTTTTTTTTTTTTTTTGTACTGATTTGATAATGTAGAAGTCATCAAATAAAAATCTACACCAAAGGTTGTACTAAAAAAATAGGGTGCCTAAGACTTTTTGTCATTGATTTCCCCTCAACAGCTCAACAGCCCGTGGCACTTCCAGACTGGTGACATTAACATTGTTTACTTTCTACATGTGTGTTTTGTTATGGTTTCTGTCCTGTCTCCGCCCTTGTATGTTATTGGATGTCTCCCTCACGTGTCGTCATTATTCACAGCTGTTTTTGTTTTACCGTTGATTATCAAAATCAAAAGTAACAGTCAGTATGTGGTGTGGCCACTAGCTGCTTTTAGCACTACAGTGCATCTCATCCTCATGGACTGCACCAGATTTGTCAGTTCTTGCTGTGAGATATTTCCTCACTTTTCCACCAAGGCATTTGCAAACTCTCGATCACGTCTGGGGGGGGGGGGGCACATGGTTACATGTAATTTTCAACTGCAAGGATGATCAGCTGTTCTTCTTGTCTCCCTGTCTTAGATGTCTTACATTACAGACAGTGCAGTCTATTGCTCTGTAGCACTGTTATACTGTCAGCAAGCCTGGGTAATACTTAATGGTATCCATGTATCAGTGTACGTTACAGTGCAATATTAACCAAAACATATTTGTAAGGATAAATGTACGTATGGAAACGACAGAAGCAAAATGTGTTTATGTTGGGTTTGGGGTTATATTGTGTACATGTGTTATTATCATGGAAAATGTGTCTAGAAAGGCAAGACATGGGCAGTAAGAAAAAATCCTAATAAAATGTAACAAAGACTGCAGATAGTATACAATGAATGTGAAAATAAATATAACTGCGGAGATTTCACCAACGACAAACCACGTCTCCCTGTCTCATTATGTTTCCTGCATTTCAGGATAAACATAACTGTTTATGGGTGCTGCAGTACCTGTAACATATACATACATTTTCTTTGTTCATATTTAGAAGTACAAAGACATTACATGTGTAAATTTGAATTGGAACCAACGTTTCTGAATACTTATTTCCCCTCATTGTATAACCTCAACCACAGTCAATATAGCATAATTGAATTCTACTTAAAGATAAATCATTGCAAAAACAACAACAACAACAAAAAACAGAGTTGTGCATGCATGTACATTTGGTATTTACATTAATCACTCAGCCCTCTCATTTTTTCTGAAATAAATGAACCATCAGTGCAAATTCAACAAAGATAATTAAATTGCCAGAGGAACTCGGAGGCCAAGAAGAAATATGAAATAACACCATTTGCCTGATTGTCGTGGGGGTAAATTACCAAATGATGCTCTATAAAAAATTAACCGTCTAGCACATTTGTCAACACACTCAAATGATGGCCCTCTCATGGAATCAGGTTCTAGAGAAAAAGCATTTCCCCTCCAACCCATTAACAATTCCATAACTTATGCAAAGTGCAGCTTGTTTATTCCTTTCTGTCCTGTAATGCTATATATAAATCTCTCGTGTTGCAATATATTTTTATTAATTCCTTGTTTTCCACTGAAACAGTCCCATGAATTTAAAAGCAACTGAGCATGTTTGCTCAGCTTTTGGTCTTGCCGTCTGTGGTCGATTTCAGTAATGTCAGTGATATGTCTTCAGTATTTAAGTGTAAGAGCTTAACAGTTAAGCACTAAATATAAAAATAAATCAAATTAAATCAAGGGAATGGTAAATTATATTATATAGTATGATTATATTATATAAGGAATGATGAATGAAGAAAAGCTGAAATGAAACAAGGAGTTTGTTCTCAACAACGTTCTCTTCCGTTACATGACATATAAGTATGCCCCAGTAGTTCACAAAGTTCACAAAAGTATATACTTTTAGTGCATAGTATATGTAGGCACATTGGGATGCAGCACATGTCTCGACTCATTTGTCTTCTGCTTGTAAGCCTTGCTTTCGGTCTATGGAGAATGTTTTGAGTTCATTAAAGTGAAAAATATATCAATGTATTTTTGACTTAGCTGAAACTTTTGACTGAAAAAAAAAAAGATTAAATAGGCCTACAACGAAGTGTCAAATCTAAATGCTAATTTGACACTGGAGAGCACATATACTGTATATGCGGGGTTTTACAATAACCACCAGGCACTTGGGGAAAAAAGCTGCCGCTTGTCTGTTTTAGCTAAGATGTAGACACTGAAATGCTTACATGCACACTGACAAGAAACGCAATCACAAGAGGTGAGTGGAGACGATTTCAAGACACCAGGTGGTAACGGCTATCTATCTCGTTTGTCCTCTTCTCATTGGATAACCTGAAACGAATGTTAATACCACGTCTGATTGCCGCCTAAATGACAACCTGTTCATGGCCCGATTGCCTGACTGTATAAAAAGACAAGGCTTTTATTTCTTTTTGCAGTCATGTAGGTCCACAAGGTAGTCATCACTAAACCCCCTGAGGACACAAAGAGGCCACATCATTTCTGGAAGTGTCTCTTACCTCAGGGCTCGTGTCTCAACCTGGACGTGATGAGTGGACCTGCAGGACCTGAAGTTCTGCAGAACAAGCGTCGTCATATCAAATGCACTGCTGTTTCAAAATGTGTCCTGTGAAAACTCCTCTACAGTGTGGGATGGGATGCTGTGCCTTTGGTCATGGAATTTCTTAGTATAATGAATTTTTTTAAAAAAATAGCCGAGGTCACTGTCAGTCTCTGACAGCAAGTCATATGCCAGTGTAAAAATAAAATAAAAAGTCCTTTCAATTAGAAGGTGCCTCATTTCCCGATTGGAGAATGACCCACGGATTTCACCAACACTGTCTAGACAGTCATGGATATTTTGCACTCCCTAAAAAGCCCAGAAAATTGTTTATTCTGAAACACACTGTTGGATTTTTTTTTGGAGAGTCAGATGTGGAGTTATAGTGGCTCTCTATAGTGAATGGAAGGATTTATCATTTAGTAGAGAACAAAAAAAAGCCCAACTTAACACTCAGTTACAACAGAGAAAAAAAAATCTGTGTATAAAAAGCTATTACTTCATCTGTACAAGGCCATGTAATTAGCTGGAGAGAACATGCACACACTGCTCTTAGCTCATGTTCGTCAAATTCTTCTCCTGCATACAGAGCTAACAATTTTCTTGTTGTCCTTGAAGCAGAACAAAGCATAGCGACATGTTGAATTACCACAAACAACATTCAGCATTCCTACTTAGAAATAACCTCTGTGGTTGAATACAAGTAATATTGAAGATAATTAAAGAACTGATGCCAACTGCTAAGTGCAAACAAGTAATTAAGAGTACCAAATTTTAAAATTAAGTGAGAAAAGACAGATAGTGCTCCTCTGTGACCTTGAAAATTGCTCTGGGAATCTCTGGTGCATCTCTGCACTCATCACTAGGCTGCATTTCCAGGCATGTTCATGTCACGTTAGTGCCTGCTGGTTGGCCACCGAGCCACATGCTCCCATTGAATATTTAAACCGATGAAGCCCACCTAGGGGGTTTGAGCTTCCATATCTGGCCAAAACCATCTCTGAGTACACCTCAAGATTGCTTCTCGGTGTGCTCTGACATCTCATCATGGACTCCATAGAAAATGAAACACAAAGCCGGAGTGAAGGAGTAATGACGAGCCACTGGGAAGGTCAACGCTTGGATGAGCCGAGAGACGAGGAAGGACAAACCGTGAAAGAGGGAAGCAGGCTGCGGGTTGGCGTGGGGGCAGGTGAGCATTCACCTTCATCTCGGCAGGGGCGGGAATGAGTGTCCTCGCTCAGGATGTGGACAAAGCGTGGGGGGGAATGTTAAACACTAAAAAAGTCAGAGAGCAGACAGCATCAGCTCACCTCATGGCCCTGTGCACTCTGCTCGATGCACCGTGTCCAACCTTGCCCCAGTGAGATGACATGGAGGTGCTGCATTTACTACTCACCAGTAAGAGTGGTATTTCATCAAAGTGTACTATATACTGTAAATAAACACATTGAAAACAATGTCTGTTGAATGGATTGTTATATTCAAACAGAAAAAAATCTCATATACAGGGGTACACATACACACAAATACATTTAGTGTCCACCTGTACACCTGCACATTTCTGCAGTTATCTAATCAGCCAATCATGTGGCAGTAGCACAATGCATAAAATCATGCAGATACAGATCAAGAGCTTCAGTTAATGTTCACATCAAACATCAGAATGGGGGGGAAAGTGTGATCTTTAACCATGACATGGTTGTTTGTACCAGATGGGTAGTGATCTCCTGGGATTTTCACACACAACAATCTCTTTAGACAGAATGGTATGAAAAACAAAAAACATCCAGCGAGCCACAGTTCTTAAGGACAGAGACGCCTTGTTCATGAGAGAGGTCAGAGAAGAATGGCTAGACTGGTACCAGCTGACAAGAAGGCTACAGTAACACAAATAGCAACTCTTTTCAACCGTGGTGAGCAAAAAAGCATCTCACACTCCACAACACGTTGAGGTGGATGGTTAACAATAGAAGGAGACCACACCAACTTCCACTCCTGTCAGCCAATAACAGGAATCTGAAGATACATTGGGAACATGCTCACCCAAACTGGATAGCTGAAGGCTGAAAAAAGACCAAGTGATGCTTTTACAATCTTCATTTGTACACACAGAGTATACAGTCAATCATTCCCAAAGTCTATCGATTAAAAGTATATTTTGAGGTTTGATTAAAATGGGACACAGAAGAACCAGGTCTGAGGTCTACTGGTAGACCGTTCCAGAGCAGTGATTAAACACTCACTTTAATTCACTTTATCCGTACTGAACCTGCTTTACCGCGATATATATATTTAGCTTTTTCACTTACTTTTAAAAAGGAGTGTGGAAGTTGACTCTTCTCATGCAAAATGAGAAGCACTATGTGTTTCTTATGACTGTACTAAGGATGCTTCATAAATTAAGCATGACATAGGGAGCAAATACAAGTACTTAGTGTTAATAACAGTATGAAAAAATTGTGTTTTGAATCTTTAGTCTGCATTTTCTATACCCAGATTTTCTTTCAGGCTTAAAATTCGCACTCAAAATTTAGTCTCTATATTCTCTACCACCAATACGGATTAACAATTTTGATGACATCATTCTGTACTTCAAATTTTCATCAGATTTTCTATCCAATCTTTAGAATCTGTAATGTCCCACACCCAACATTATAAAAATCCATGATACTAACCATCAAGTACGGGTTGTGAGGTAAGCTAAACACTATTTAAAAAGTAGAAGACTTCCTGTTTCAGTGGAAATTACATCAACATACTGAATGTTGATGCGCGTTTCAAGGCACTTCAAGGGAACTTTAAACACAGTCTCTGCATTTTTATTCACTGACAAAAGATTAATAAGCAAAGTCAATGTACAAGTCATTACACAAGCCTGCATATTTAGAAGTATATGAATAAGCCAGCAGCCCCATGTCCTAATAAATATAACACTATAAGAAAGAGGTATTCAAACATTGGGGAAGGGATTGCTGGGGGGCTGGCTTGCGTAAGAACATTTAAAATGGCTGGAACATATTTTCAAAATGCACAAAACAGATCTCTCTTTTTTCATGATCAACATCTTCAACTATGATATTAACTAATGCTCTTTGGAAGCCCCGCCCCCTTTCATCATTTGAAACTAGTCATGTTTTGGCCTGTGCTTGCTGTGCTTCAAAGATGCATTGATGCCGTGGCCTCGAATTTTTTTTTCGAGGTTAATGTTGAGAATGTTTCACTGAAAATGGTGAAAAATAGCACTTTTTGACCAAGGCTGAAAATGTTGACCAAAAATCTGTTCATTTGTTTTGTTCTCTTGCGCCAGTCAGCGCTCAGATGCATTCAAACAGTTTGAGGAGCAGATCAATAATGCAGGACTAGGTATGATTCTTGGTTGTCAGGTCTGCTGTATTACAAGATCTTTTTTTCCTGTGTTTTTTATTAGCCAGTTAATAACAGGCAATAAAAGCCGTGGGCAAATTGGATGACTCGGCCTGGTTTTATATGTGTACGCTGCAGTAGTTTAAGTCGCCTGCTGACAAGTTTGTTTTTGTTGGGTGCAAGTTCACAAAATACTGAGAAATGGGCCTCATGGGGGAAAAATACTTAATAAGTCTGCTATATGGCATGCTGCCTGTTTTGGGACAGTTTAGTACTTTGTGAAACAGGATTTAGAACGAGACCAGCCAGGCTCAGGACATGACAAGCGGAAAAGCTCTTTATTTAGCCACAGGAACTGCTTCTCAGTGTGCATGGCTGGAGATTCTGAAAAGACAGAGCCTGACAGGGATCCATTAGGGAGCCTGGCCTCTTCTTAGTTCCAGAGACCTGGGAAAAGACTCACTTGCGTGTCGTTCTCTTCTAATCTCTTTCCTCGTTTACCTCATTTTCTGCAGAGTAACTATACAAGGACATGTGAGTTGTTGGATGTCTGTGAGGCTATGCTCTTTTCCACAGCTCCCTCTGTTAGAGAACTGGCCTTCATCATCTTTCAGCTTAGTTCAAAAGCGCTGTAATCACGCAAGCCCGACAGTCCCGAAGGTATAGGATGCAGTGAAGAAAAAGTCTTTTTAAAGATGAAGGATAACTACACACACACACATGGCACACATGGCCTTAGGTATAAATATCATCCCACACTTTGCACCGCATGGCAAATGTGGACAAATTAAAATTCTTCCTGGACAGCAATCTAAGGCGGGAGTCGTGTCTGAAAAAGCAAGACGTGATGCACATGTCGGCGTCTGCTGCCCACAAAGAAGTGGAGGTGCTCTCATGGATCACTTTTAATGAGGCTGTCTACTTTTGCACTGCTTAGTTTTCTATCTCAGTTTTAAAAGGCTGCTATACTTAAAGGCAAATGTCTTCATACCTGTTAATTAATTACACATGCTTCAGAACACGTTTCCCAAATCGAGTGGCACACTGCCTGGTTATTCAAGGCTGTAATCATAATTTGCAAATAAAGCAAATGATCTCATCTGCATGAGTTCAACACTGGAGCATTTCATATATGCTATCAATAAAGCAATCCCTATCTATATCAAAATCAATATCACTGGACAGTTTGACGTACCATATTAAAAACATTTTGTAAGGTTAATGCCTTTAGCAAATTCTTTAGAGGCAGCAACAGAACTGAGAGAGAAGTTAATTTTATACTGACTCCATGTGCCTCAGTGTCAATACAAGAGACTTTCTAAATTTGATTAAAAGCCAGGTCAGCAATAAGAGCCGCCTAGAGGTCTAAACACTATAGTGTTCATTACTGAATTAATAATGTCCTCGTCTCTTTCTAAACGAAAAGGCTCTCACTAGTGGGTGACTTTATGTTTCTTCTTTATCCAGCCTTTTGGAGGAAAATCAAAGGGAGTTAAGCTTTTTGAGAATTTATATACAGTGCCTCCAGAAAGTATTCATATATGTTCCAACAGGACACTGAGCCAAAGAACAAAGCAAAAACTATGAAGGAATAGCTTGAAAAAGGAAGATTTGTGGTTTGAAGTCAAACCTGAGACTTAAATACAACTTGACCTGAAAATTGCTATTTATGTTCTCCATCTAATTTGACAAATTTGGAGAAAATTTGCATTGACGGATATTAGAAAATTCCAAAATCAAAATGCGCAAAGCTCACATACTGTAGACATGTCCTCGGCAAGTCAAATCTCTAATTGATCCAAAAGAACAATTCACTCTGAGACTCATTCAACTGATGGTGAATGCTTATCAGTTAAGCAGTTTTTAGATTTGTTTTGAAATTTCAAACAATTCTGAGGACATCTAAATACTTTATTTATTTTTTCCTTAGGGAGTCACTACAAAATCAGCAGAAACAAAAATACAGTTTTGATACATTTAAATTTGATGTTGCAATAGAACAAAAAGAAATTAATCATTGTGCGGAGAATACTTTCTGGAAGCACTGTAGATGTCTTTGTTGTTGTTTTTTTAAAAATACTGAAATATATGTTTGTAAAAATTCGGAAGGGATTCTCATCAACTCACACAAAGACTTCAACTTCCACATATTGTAGCTCAAGGAATATGGTCTGAAAATAAGTAAATATTAAATTATAACTAAGAGGAAACTAAGTAAACCAGACTGCCATCTCCACTTTAGCTTTTTTCATGCACTGTTGTTGAAAAAAATAAGAAGAAGAATATCCTACTGGCCAATAAAACAAGCACAAACCAATGTCAATACCAAAACCTCAAATATGTTCCTCCCAGACTCACTGCTTAAACAAAAGTATTAAAACAGACATAGCTCTTTACCCATGCCTGGTATTATTTTACTTGTATTATATTATTATAGTGTAATAAGTAAACTCATACATTTATTATTAAAGGAATGAAACATATCGGGCCTTGCTGGTATTGGAAAATAATTACTGACCTAATGGTGATTTTTATGTTTAATGTTGTGGAACATCCATGAAACAAATTAGTTATTTATTTTTTTGTAATTAACACTTTTATTGATTCACAAGTTAACACAAATAGACAAACAACATATATAATGAATCAAACTATTTTAACATAAATCCCCACTATAACCCCTCCCCCTACTAACCTCCCACCCCACCCTGGTCCCCCCACGAACACCCCTGTGGTCAACAGAATATAAACTCACATATCCAAAAAAATAAAAATAAAAAAAATCAATAAAAATACACACAATAAAAAAATAAATAAATAAATAAATAAATACAATAATCAAGTATAATCATAGACTAAACCCTAAATTATACTCTCCACTGCCCCTCCTCGAGAGTCCCCCAAAAACGCCAAATAACTGCTCCATTTCTTCCTGAAGGAATTCCCAACTCCAATCCTTCTGCTCGACCCCTCCTCAAAGGCAGCCACCCTCCCCATCTCCATACACCACTTTGGAAACGAGGGCGCTCCATCTGATTTCCATCCCCTTAAAATAACCTGTCTACTAATCATCACACAGGTCAAACCCCAATCTTTTTTGTACCTATCCTCCAATTTTGTGACCTCCCCATCTCCCAAAATACAGAGTCTAGGGCAGAACGAGATCTGAGTGTTCAACACCTCACATACAAAGCTCTGCACCTTCCACCAAAATTCTTGGATCTTACGACACCCCCAAAAAACATGGGTGGTGTCTCCATCTTCTGAATGGCATCGCCAGCAGGTGGGTGTGTCTTTAAGACCGAGCCTATACAATTTAGAGGGGGTCCAATAGAACCGATGTAAAATCTTAAATTGTATAAGGCGCACCCTTGCGTCTCTAGATGCAGTTTTTATATTTTTTTTAAATCCTAGCACACTCTCCCTCCCCCAATTCCAAATTTAAATCTTTCTCCCATAATCTCTTGAGAGTGGTCGAAACTCCGTCCCCTAGACTCTGAATCAGTAAGGAGTAATACACTGATGCTTCATGCCCTCTTCCAAAAGCAGAAATCACCTCTCCCAGAGTATCTGCTGCTTTAGGGGGGTGCATGTTACTCCCAAAAATAGTACAGAGCAAGTGGCGTAGTTGAAGATACCTAAAAAACTGAGATCTGGGGATCCCAAAATGTTGAACCAATTTTTCAAAAGATATCATCACACCACTCTCATAAAGATCACCAAGTGTATTAACCCCCCTCGTGATCCACTCTGACCAACAAAAAGGGGACTTATTAATACGTAGTTTGGGGTTTAGCCATAGGCTCGAGGCAACATTGAGATAAATATCAGAACCAAACACTCTGGACACTCTTGCCCACACTGAGTGCAGATGTGAAATAATGGGGTGTGATTTAACTTCTCTGGTTAGATTAATGGAAAGGTTTTGCAGTGGCAAAATAGGGGCAAGAACTTCTTGTTCAATGCAGAACCAGGGAGGGACTCTCTCAGGTGGAAGTGACCAATGAGCCAAATGTCTGAGACCAAACACATAATAATAAAACAGAATCTTGTGTAGGCCTAGCCCACCCTTGTCAACCGGCCTATGTAACTTATTGAAATTTAACCTGGGACGCTTACCATTCCAAATAAAAGACTTTGCTATACTCTCAAATTGCTTGAAATAAGAAAGAGGGACATCTATAGGGAGAGATTGTAGCAGGTAATTGAATTTTGAAATACAACTCATTTTAATAACATTAACCTTCCCGATCATAGATAAATGTAAAGAAGACCACCTGTCTACATCACTCGAAAACCTTTTTATTAACGGGTCAACATTAACACTAACTAAATCGGACAAATTTACAAATTAGTTATTTTTAATAGTGTGGAAAGTTCTTTAATATTGTGTAACGTTACATTTAAAGTTGTGGAATGTTAGGTTTAATGCTGGTGAAAATCCACAAAATAACTTCCTGTTCCTGTTTTCTGTTACATTATAGCCACTATAGACAGTTGTTCCCTCAACAGCCTCTATTTTTCTCTCGCTTAACAAGTTAACAAGGCAAAACCAAACAGCTTGTTGAGTTAGAGAGCTGGCTAGATAGATGTACTTTATTGATCCCCAAGGGGAAATATGTGAAATAAGAGCGAAACCACAATGCCCTTTGACCTCCGTGTTTTAAAACTCTGCTGTTAAAAAGTGCTAACACTGGAGACTCCTTCCATAAATGCTAAATAAACATCTTATTTAGAAAACTTCCCTATATTGACAATTACAATAATACAGTTTATGTGGAGCGCACACCATACAAGTCCTTTGAAAGTTTGCTACTCTAATAATGACATTGTTTTAGAATTAACGATAATATAAACCTGTGATTTGAACTGCAACCAAACTATTGTCTGAGCTGCAGTTAGAGAACATTTATCAACAACTTCTGACCAGTAAGAATTGAGAATTCAGCAGTGCTACAGTATACAATGATATTATACACTATAATCAAGCAAGGGCTCATAACTTTGGGTAACTTACCTCTTGTTTTTGCAATCCAGAGATAGACTATTTGCGAACAAACACAGATGTTTTTCCCCATCCATATTCTGGCAAATCAATTTTTTAACACCCCCCAACCCCTCCAAAAAAACAAAAACCTACATTTTTTAATTTGGCTCTGCAAACTAAAATGCTCTTTGAGCCCTGGGCTAAAAGTTTGCTACTAAGTTGCATTTCTTTAGTGGATATATTGAACTGCAAGTCAATGCTGTTTAATTATAGCGCACCTTACTTCTTTTACTCCTCTATTAGGCCAATTTACTTTTAGGTAACTAAATCCATCTGATGAATCGCCCATGGTCAAACACCTGTGTTCACTACCTTCCCTTATCGCATTTTTGTTAGCCTTACACCACCAATTACCGGCTCAATGGTTGCCAAGGCCCGGTCCCACTACAACCACCGCCTCTCCATTTTATCAAAGCCTTCATTAAAAGGCATAGACCAATTCAGCCTCTGACATTTCTTAATGCAACTCTTTCATTTATTTCCAATCAGCCCCTGATCTCAGACCTGTCTGGCATTTATTTAAATCTCAAGCACAGGCACGCTTCTATTGCAGGCTAACCTCTCTGGGGTCATTAATTGCATCCACAGACAAGTCGGCTGTCCTTTATACAACTGTATCGATTACTCAGTGAAGCTTAGATGGTAAACATCTGCAGATTTATGAGATGGGGTCATCTTTTTTTTTTTAGCATTCCAGTCTTTCCTGTTGCCATCTCTAAGCTGTCTGTCACCTGGGTCTGAATGTAGAATCACTCCATGGACCTTAATCTGGTACAGAAAATTGTGCTTTGATGGAACACACATACACACAGACATGTGGATGGGGATACAAGTCTTATGATAACTGATAAATTGAGCAAGACTTCAAGTTGGGGAAACAGTTCTGTTGTCCGTGTTTGTGTCTATGACCTTCAATCTCACTGCCGCTTGCATCAGCCCCAATACACAGCCGTGAACTGTATATGCCAACTCGCAGAGCAATCTTGCCCAGACAAGGGTGAGAAGAGGAAAAGCTGACCTTTGATCCAGGACAGAATTCAATTTTGGTAAAAAGGACCTTCTTGCCATCTACTTGCTGCAAAATCTCTGCCCTGCCGGATATAAAATCAGACCAGAGAACTGTGAGTCATCAAACATTTTCCAGGCAGGATATTGTTAAGATGAAAGACACATGTTTGGGCTGGTCTAGGTGTCAGAGGGATAAATAATCATTCCACAGTGCTTTTATTGCAATGCTGGTCCTAGAAGGGAAAGGCTATGCATGCTACAATAATCCTGAAAAAGCAACAAATATTCAGAAACACCAATCCATACACATTGCATTTAATAAATAATATTTGGACCTTATCCAAATCTGTTTAGCAGCCCTAAAGCTTATGCTATAATACAAAGATTAGGTAGCATTTTACAAAATCTTAGTGTTCATAGGTCTACATGATCCCTCCATACACCCTTTGTAACAATGGCTATAAACATATTAGCAATGTAAAACAAATAGTAAAGCTTGCCAGAAAAGCTCACACAGCATCTGGTTGAGACTAAGACTGGGATCCAATTGGTTGCATAAAAAACTCAAGCTGGAGATTTTTCCTTTCATGCAGGCAAGCTGTCAGATATTCAATTTATTTATTTGTATAGTGCTTTTTACAATGGACATTGTCTCAAAGCAAGATATCACAAGATATGAAGCTTGTGGGACAAAGAAAGACCACATTCATTAACGTGAATGTAAATGGTGTGTTTACTGTAATACATTTAGGATGTTCATTCATTCATCCTTAGTATCTGCCTGGTCAGAGTTGCATTGCTTTAACTTAGTCTACTAGTTTGTTTATATTTTGGGAAATACAGGGTCTCTCAAAAGTCTCCATGAATAGGGGACTATGTTTGCCAGCAGTGTGTCAGTTGTGCCTTCTTCAGTGGGTGTTCGTGGACATCCACTTCTCGGTTGGTCCGCAAAACTTCCAGTCTTTTCTGAATTTGTTAATAAGTTTGGCGACAGTGTCGTGTGTGATGTGCTTACCACGTCTCCTCTTAAAGTCCATCACAACCTTGCGACAGCTTCCTGATCCAGCCATGAGAATAATTTCAGTATTTTCTTCTTTTGTTCTTCTTAAAGGCTATCTGAAAAAATATATATAATGTAAACCAAGTATTAAAAATTTTGGAAGACATTTTGCAAAAAAGTGTTAATTTCCCCTATATATGAAGATTTTCTGGAACCAAAACAGTTTGTTTGAAAATGTCACAGGCAAGTATAAACAAACATAACTGTGCAAGTAGGATAAAAGAAAACATTAACAATCCTGTGTATCCATCCATCCATCCATCCATCTTCTATACCGCTTATCCTTCTTCAGGGTCACGGGGGAACCTGGAGCCTATCCCAGGGAGCATCGGGCACAAGGCGGGGTACACCCTGGACAGGGTGCCAATCCATAATCCTGTGTATGCACATCTCTATTTAAAAAATACAAAATAAATACCCTTCCAGGTTAGGCAATGCCCACTTTAAGTTTAAATCCAAATAAAGATACAAATATTTAATTGTAGCACTATAGAGATACAAATAATGGCATCTCCAAAACATACATAAACATTTATAAAGTCTTAATCCAATAGGTGTCAGCTCCCATAACGCCTGCTTTTGCCACTTTTGATATCAGGTAGACATAAGTGACTCAGATTATTGCTTGACATAAGGTTGTGTTATGACATTAGATAACATCTGACTTTGTAATTCAGTGTACCTCTGGTGTAATATTAATTTGACACAATAAAAATTTAATCCAGAATATTATTTGGAGAATGTTGGCTGTTGTTCCATTTTTGTGGCTCTGCCACTTCAGTAAGCACTTTATCCTGGTCAGAATTGTGGTGGATCCAGAACCCATTCTGGAAACACTGGGAGTGAGGTGGGAATACACCCTGGAGGGGATGCAAGTCCATCGCAGGGCACCAAACACACACTAAAAAAAAAAAGTGCATTGCATGAAATAGAGATTATGCAGAAAAATTATACACTTTGTGACACAATAATTAATGCAAAAAAAAAAAAAAAAATGTTTTAAGCTTTTCATTTGACTTACCGTCGTATAACCCAAGCTTAGGTTTGAACCGGAGACCCTGGAGGTGTGTCAACCTTATGTCACAAAAATCGTTGTCACTTGACTCCGGTGAGGTAATGTCATCATTACATCAAAATTAAAGCCTTTATCTCGGGTGACACTTACTGGAATAAGCATTCGTAAATATTCATTATATTCAATATATGATTTATGTCAGGTTTCATAAAGAATTGGCTAAATTTTCGCAGAGGTGTGAATATAATTGATTGGAATCCCATCTGAGAAGAATTCTCCCACCTTGCGCTAGTATTCCTAGGATTGGCTCCAGATCCACCATGATGAGTTTACTGAAGATGTACACATTTCTTTTCAAGATTTATTTATTTATTTTTTTGCTGTTTATAATCTTGAGACCTGAACGTGCCCTGCCCTATATGACCATATGACTCATATGACCATTTCCTTCTTACTTCTTACTTCTTCCTTATTACGCCACCTCAGAGCATCTAGAGCGCAACGTGTTGCATCGCGTTGCTGCGCTCGGCGCCTCCCCCGTGGGGTGATCGAGCTGAGATCTACCACTCAGTGACAGTACACTTAATCAACACACTGAAATGGAGGATCACAGGAGACGGAGCTCGGTGTCATGCGTCTCCGCTGCCGCCCCCGCAACCACTGAATAACCATACGTGATCGCAAAATCAATCCGCAACCGCTTCGAAAATTATTGCCTCAGACCCCCAGCACATGTTTTGTCACACACTGCTAGGCAATAAAAGTGATATTAAGATTATTGATTGTTGTGTATGGGGCGCTATTAATAATGTTGAACATGAAGCTAGAGTGATATGTGGGCATATAGGTCTGTTCCAGTGTGTTGGTGAGATGCATGATGGGGAAGATGTTCTTGAGGCAAATGATGGATTATGGTGGTAGTCCTCATGCCTTGAGCCTGGCAAAGGCTGCACAGACAAAAAATTATGTGGGGCAAAAAAATGATCTTTTGTCTTGGACCCATCATAAATAGATAACAAAATGTGTGTCTATGTGTAAAGTTCAATTCTGCAGGGGTGAACAGGACTGAAAAAAAAGAGCCTTGTGTGTGTCCTTGTGGGTTCTCTGGTTTCCACCTGCCTCAGAAAAACTTGCCAGTAGTTGGACTATGTGGTATTGCCCCTTGGTGTGAGAATATGTGTTCATGGTGCCTTGGCATTCTATTCTGGCTTTCCAACTTTTCATAAGTCACTCTGGATAAGGGAATCTGACAGACCGTGAATGAAAAATTAAATTATAAAAATCAAACATTCCAAAAGGTTAAATCAATTACTAATTCAGCTCATGACACAACACTCCAAGCAACAGTGTCCTTAATATTTGAGCGCACAACACTCTGGTAGCAATGTGTTCCCTCTTTATGGTGACCTCAGCTTGGCCCTGAAGACAGCAATCATTAATAAATCTCGACATGTTAAATCCAGGCTCTCTCCATTATGCTGCATCCTGGGCTATCTCGGCCCTCCATAAATTTGAAAGCTCCGCAAAGCCAGACAGAGCCGAGGCAATGCTCGCAGGGATGGCACTGCAATGAAACATTAATATTTTCAACGATGTTTTATTTAACCACCTTACAGCGGCACTTGGGGGTGGAAAACATGTACCCACTGGAAATGATATTATGGCTGTGGCATGGGTCACGAGGCATTTTGTTTGTTTTGTGGAGAGTAGTTCTATGGAGCCATTATAGTAAGCCACATGTGGACTCTCTGCTGTGCCTAGAGTGCTGAAGGAAATGACTACACGTCACGAAGCTCCTACCACATCTTCTTTAATCTCTTATATTAACAGCAAACCTACATGCACCATTGTGATTGTGAGAACACTTGATGCTGCATTAGGGAGTCTTGAGGCCATCCCTACGACTTGACCTGATTATGAAATAATTCTTGCTGCATCTCGATTCTATACATGATAGCTGTTTTTTTTTTTTAAATCATGTGACTACTTTCTACTTTTAAAGCACATGCAATACAGAGCAAAAGCCTGGGTTTTCAACAACAGCGTAAACTGAAACTGAAACTTCAGCCGTCTTTCAAGATTATTACTTCTGACACTGTACTAGATGATCCTAATAAAATCTTGGATGGATTCTATAACAGAAAGTACAGAAACATGTCAGATTATTTGTTGAAGATAATCTAAAGACAATGATCCAAAGCATAAGACTAAACCCTAGTCCTAGAAGTAAGTGAAAGACTGATCTCCAGTTATCTGAAGCTTTTGGTTGCAGTTATTGCTGCTAAAGGTGGCACAACCAGATTTTAAGTTTAAGGGGACAATTAGTTTTTCACATTGGTGATAGGTGTTGGATAACTTTTTGCTTCAATTTAAAAAATTAAAAAATAAAAACTGTATTATATGTTTATGCAGGTTGCCTTTGTTTTATTTTGTATTTTGTTTGAAGATCTAAAAGTATTTAGTATAAGATATACACAAAAATAAAAGAAATCACACAAATACTTTTTCAGAGCACTGTAGTTTAACTCATTTCTAATGTACACATTTTTAGTGTACACAATTTCACAATTGCTAGTAAAGGTGTAAACCTCAGGCTTCTTTAAAATAAGATACAATTCCAATTTGTAAGGGAATGATTCAATATATTTCCACTGAATCTGCCACAGTACAATTTGCTATAATTTGATTTAGTAGCTTCTAATCGCTGTGAACAAGTTTGCTTGTTTTAAACTTATTGTAAATTAGCAAAAGATTTTGACAAAAAGGACTATGGACGCACGGTGGTTTAGTGGTTAGCACGTTTGCCTCACACCTCCAGGGTTCGAGTCATGCTGGGGCCGTGTGTGTGGAGTTTGCATGTTCTCCTGTGCTGCGGGGGTTTCCTCTGGGTACACTGGTTTCCTCCTCCAGTCCAAAGCCATGCATGGTAGGCTGATTGGCGTGTCTAAAGCGTCCGTAGTGTATGAATGGGTATGTGAGAGTGTATGTGATTGTGCCCTGCAATGGACTGGCACCCTGTCCAGGGTGTACCCTGCTTTGTGCCTGATGCTCCCTGGAATAGGCTCCAGGTTCCCCATAACCCTGACCTGTGACCCTGAAAATGAGTAAGTGGTAGAAGATGGATGGATGGAAAAAGGACTATTTTACAGCATGTATCAGAGTTACAAGCAAATCACCTTGCTAGCCTATTTATACATTAATTTAAAAATATTAATTACATATTACAGTCTACCAGTCTGTCCTTTTTCAATAATAATCGATTTATGATTGTTGCCTCAATTCATTTCAATCATTGCCTTGTAAATCGATGCGCCAATACAAATTGTGTGATCTTTACACCTCTACTTGCTAGTCTTCGCCTAACTAGGGGACTATGTGTTCCAGCACCACATCGGTTGTGCTTCGTCAGTGGAACTTCGTGGACGTCCACTTCTCAGTCGGTCTGCTACACTTCCAGTATTTTTGAATTTGTTTTGCAACAGTGCTTAGTGTGTGATGTGCTTGCCATGTTTCCTGTTAAAGTCCTTCACAACATTCCCACTCCAGCCATGAGAATGATTTCAATATGTTCTTCTTTTGTCAAAGGCATTCTTAAAGGCTATACAGTTGGAATCAAAATTATTCAACCCTCATTGCAAATTAAGTTTATTGTCAACATTTACAGACTTTCAGCTGTTTGCAATGAACAAATCAAACAAAAGCAATTGAAAAAGTTCAACACAATGAATGCTTCAAGTGGTTTCCCCAAATTCAACTGAAATTGAAATTGAAAATGTTGAAAATGAAAACTTATAATGACTTTTCCAGTCTCAAAATTATTCAACCCCCTCAATAGAATCCCTCACAACAGCAAAAATATGCAAAAGAGGTGTAGTCTCAAGCACACCCGATGTAACCAATCAAGGGCTTCATTAGCTGCACCAGGTGTGCTTGAGTTGGAGCACATGAAATACCTGAACTGGCTAGGGGCAGAAAATTCATTAAATACCTGGACGGGGCAGAAAAAGGAAGCTGATAAATGGCTGCAACCACATTTCTGAGAAGGCAGGTTGTGAAAAACCTTCGAGTGACTGCAAAAAAAACAGCAGCATGACTTGGTGGCAACAGGCACTGAGGTTTCAGTGAGCACAGTAGGGCGCATACTAAACGCAGAAGGTTTCCATGCCAGAACTCCAAGACATACACCGTACACTCACCCAAAAGCACAAGAAATGTCGGCACAAAATCATATAAATAAGCCACAGACGTTTTGGGATTCTGTTCTGTGGAGCGATGAAACTTTTCGGTACGACAGATCAGCAGTATGTCTGGAGGAAGAAGAATGAAGAAAGAACACTCAAGCATGGTGGTGGTTCAGTGATGTTCTGGGGCTGTTTTGCATCCTCTGGCACTGGAAACCTGCAGCATGTGGAAGGCAAGATGGATTCATTGAAGTATCAGTAAATCCTAGGAGAAAACATCATGCTGTCTGTGAGGAAGCGGAAGCTTGGGTGTCATTGGACTTTCCAACAAGACAATGATCCCAAGCATACCTCAAATTCCACCAAGGCTTGGTTGCAGAAGAAGTCCTGGAAGATTCTACAGGGCCATCACGGTCACCTAACTTGAACCCCATCGAAAATCTCTGGTGGGATTTGAAGAAGGTGATTGCAGCACGTAAACCAAGAATATTACTGAACTGGAGGCCATTGCTCATGAGGAAGATTCCTCAGGAATGCTGCCAGAAGCTAATCATCTCGTTTCCAGCAGGTCATAACAGCAAAAGGGTGCTCTACTAAATACTAAAGATGCATGCTATGAAGGGGTTGAATAATTTTGAAACTGGAGAAATCATTATAAGTTGAATTTTCAGTTGAATTTGGGGAAACGACTTGAAGCATTCATTGTGTTGAACTATTTCAATTGCTTTTGTTTGATTTGTTCATTGCAAACAGTTGAAAGTCTGTAAATTTTTATTCTTTCATTTTGGCCTTGTAGTTAAATAGTGTGTGTGTGTGTGTGTGTGTGTGTGTGTGTGTGTGTGTGTGTATGATTTAAACTAAGTATAAAAAAATTTTGGAAGACATTTTGCTAAAAAAAAGTGTAAATTTCCCCAATGTACGGAGATGTTTGGGAAACCCTGTATTTGAACTGATTTTTAAAATCTGATTATTGGGATCTGTGCATCAATGCTGAGCTATTCAAAAAGAGAATCGAAGTGCATCTAAGAAACTTTTTTCACCTTTTCTTACCTAGCTATCTGATGAGACAGGCTCTAATTTCTGTAGCACACATCAACAAAGATGTACGAAGATATCTAAATGAGCTTGAAGTGCTCTTATTTACCACGTGCATATGTCTTTCTGTTATTCAGACAATTTATTCAGTAATTAGAAAGCTGTTCAGGAATAGCACTTAACAGGGAATTGTTGTAAGTGTGAAGGCATTGTGGCGGCTCTAATTTGGAAGAAGCTACTTTTCTAATTCCCGAATTCACTCAAAACAGATTGAAACATCAAAAGGAGGTAATGAAGGCCTCCGACACAACAACAGAACAGGTATGCCTGACTTTTGCCAATGGAGTGTAACCAATAACTGTTCCATTTGTGGTGTGCAACTGAGCCTGAAATTAATACAAATCCTTTTTTATTTTAAACCACAGGCACACTGAACTTCTATCGGGGTCTGCAGGTAATCTTACTGTATAGTAATTAAACACTGGCTCTGAGTAGCTGGGACTTTGATTGATGTCTGACCTCTTGGGAATCAGTGGAAAACTAGCGGCTTGCTTTGCTTTATATCAGCCTCCCATGAGATCCTGATGAATGGCGAGCCGAAGAAATTAAATTGTTTATCCTCACCTTATCAAATTAAACACTCTATTGCACCCTTAATTGTTTATTAAAGGTCTTAAGATGGAATCACATAATGAACCTGTTACCCGTTTTAAGCCTTTTTTCCAATTAGGAAGGGCATTGACTCATGTCGTCGGCACGATGTCATTCCTATGAAAGTGGAGATTTCAGAAAGTTTTATTTATTTTTTAATTTTTTTAAAGGAGCACAAGAACTGCTTCTGGGCTTCCCTCCTTTTGTAATAAGATGACCACAGCACCCCCTATTGTTTGCTAAAGGCTCAAACAGTAATCCAGAATAAAGATACTATGAAACTGGATTTAAATTAAATGGAAAATGGACACAGACTTATCACAGCGCTGAATTTTACAGTCTGTATTGGTAATATCAAAGTTCTCATGTATCCCTGTGAAATTTAGACATTGTCATGTTATCACCCTCAAAACTAAAAATGCTGTTTGCTGAGGAAAAAACAAAATATGCTCAGATAGACATACGGATCTAATACAGCGGAAAAGCTAGCAGAGTCAAGCATTTTGAAAGGAAAGCTACACAAGCTTGCATTAAGTAAGCTTTCCATGAGGCCCTAGATAATATAACGACTCCACCATCTGCAGTCTAATTAAAAAGGCAATCACAGAGCTGGGTTCATGCTAAATAAGAGATGAAATAACTCATCAAGGTGCTTATGTCTTTAACAACCCTGCTGCTCATTAAGACCTTTCCTCCTCACAGAATTACTGCTACAGTGCACTGTTGTACAGCAGGCTCTTTCTGGAAACAGGAGCCAAAACAAAAACACTTCACCACTCTTCACCTGCCATGTAATGCTAGCCCAGAATAAGAAAAGAAAAATACTGACAAAACAAGTACACTAGAAGAAAAATAATGGTTACAACAAGAATTTTTCCCGCTGGACTGTGCTGAAAAGAAAATAGAGACCATCATAGAAATTCGAATGGTTCCACTACAAATAACATTACAAACCATCAGCTAACCATTAAAACCATTACCATTATTGGTCCTTAATTGTATCCACTAGACATAACATGCCACCAATAGAAGGCAACACATTACCAGTAGACACCCAATTAAAACCAATACAATTCCCATTATAAACATTAAAATTATTTTTTTTTTATGAGGGTTTCTATTGTTTGTTAGTTTGTTTTTTCAGCAGGGGACGGCATTTCTATGTAGTATCTCACAACAGAGTGTTTTCCAGTAGAAGAGAGTGCTACATAGAATATTTAGGAGTGTAGTAATAAGTAAGGATTAAACCATGACAGGGAATGCTGTTATAGGAAAATCATCAATGTTGGGATGGTGTGATATGACACAAAGTTGATTATTTTCCAATAGCAGCAGGTTATATTTACACTTAATGTTTTGGAGTGTCTGTAAAAGCTTTACCTATGATTGTTACAAAGCTCTCACACTGAAAACTTCTTACAAAAGTCACAATATAAAAAATTACATGTTTGATTGTTTTTACCTCTTTTTTTTCTGTTTATGTGGCACATCTTTACAAGGAGTCTCCATGTACTGTTAATATAAGCTGTAGATTTCTGGATAGTTTTCTCATTTATAATAAATCATTGGAAGCAAACAAACATGCTAGTTATCAAGAATGTTTCCAGCTAACAAACTACCATTAGATTTTTTTTAAAGGTACGCAGTTTACATCCATTAAAGAGCTAGCTAGCTTTCTGGGCAGTTTTATTGTACAACATAACTACTATAAGGGTGCACGGTGGCATAGTGGTTAGCACGTGGTTAGCACATGAGGGGCATGGGGCCATGTGTGTACAGAGTTCGCATGTCCCTGTGCTGCGGGGGTTTCCTCCGGGTACTCCGGTGTCTATAGTGTATGAATGGGTGTGTGAGTGTGTATGTGGTTGTGCCCTGCGATGGACTGGCACCCTGTCCATGGTGAACCTTCCCAATTGGCTCCAGGTTCCCCTGTGACCCTGAAGAAGGAGTAAGCAGTAAGTGGTAGAAGATGGATGGATAGATAACTACTAGAAAGCAAACAAACATGTTGGTTATCAAGAAAAATAGAGATATCAAGAAACTTTCAACCTAACACCAAATAGCAAGTCAGTTACCAAGCTAACAGAAATGTACTAAATAAATAAATAACACACGGTGGCTTAGTGGTTAGCACGTTCGCCTCACACCTCTGGAGTCCCGCCGGGGCCATGTATGTGCGGAGTTTGCATGTTGCAATCCCCGTGCTGTGGGGGTTTCCTCCGGGTGCTCCGGTTTCCTCCCCCAGTCCAAAGACATGCATGGTAGGCTGATTGGCGTGTCCGTAGTGTATGAATGGGTGAGTGAGTGTGTATGTGATTGTGCCCTGCGATGGACTGGCACCCCGCCTTGTGCCCGATGCTCCCTGGTATAGGCTCCAGGTTCCCCGTGACCCTGAAAAGGAGTAAGCGGTAGAAGATGATGGATGGATGGTTTATTGTTTATATACATTATAGAGCTACGTGGGCTTCTAGGCAGTGTTCTGTTTTAAACTAACTACTATAAAGCAAACAAACATGCTGGTTATAAAGAAGAAGAAGAAGATTCAAGCTAAAACCAACTAGAAAAGAACACCTGAACGATTGTCAGTAGCTAGGAGATGAATGCCATATTTAAAGAGTGCCATATTTAAATATTTAACTTCAACCTTTTGGCAGTTTGAACTGATGATTTACTGCCTACCTCCAAGGTAGAGCTTTCTCAGAACAATTCTGATGAAACATTTTGAATGTGAGCATATGGATAATCTGTTTTTAACCCAAATATCTATACATACAAGGGTTTTTTTCTATTACTATTTCTGCCCTGTTCAAACAGAATTCTGCTCCACTGAACCCATCACGTCCAACTCTTTAAGCCATTTCCTGCCAATTCACTACCGTCCTTTTGTGTTCAGTCTGTTTTGCCATCCTATTTATTCAGCTTGTAATTACAGGTCCACATTTCAAATGATGTCCATAAAATAGAACCCCTACATTTTGGCTGGCTAAAAGCCCAACAGGGTAGACCTTCATGCTAAGCTGCCCTTAATGACTTTTTAATGGGCCTTTTATGCTTTCGGTTTTAACGATGTACTTACAACAGCTCTAATCATTTTATTGGAAATGATGAATGATTGAGAAAAAGGCTAACATTAATTTAATTTACCGCTCAGTCTTCCTGCGTTAAGAGCTTAAGAAAGCATTGCGGATAGAGAATGGAGAAAGAGGGTGCAGAAAGACGGTATGCATACTACGCTAGAGAGAATCAGGGTAATTTATGATAGCAGCAGTGTTGTTTTCCCTTATCTCTAATTAGACCCTTTTTGTTGAGATTACTGATTTCAGCTTTGAAGCAACAAGGCCTGGTTAACAAGACAAGCAGGCAGTGGAAACACACAGCCTTCCAGGCTTTCACATCATTCATCATTCAAAGGGGAAAAAAAATCTTTGGGGACCAGCACATGGCTGAGTTCTAACAGTTTCTGAATGTCCAAATACTTTCCAGCCGAGATGCTTAATTATAGACTGATGATTTATGAGAGAGAAGTGATTTCCTCAATGAACATGCAAACATGCAGCTACCAGCAAAAGCCTGAGTGACAACACAGATTAAGTAATATTAAATTGAGGATTAGGTGACACTACAGAAAAATCTTCACAAAAACTATCCTCTTTTGTGCATAGATGGACGGAAGCCATGGGATTCATAAAGAAAAATGAATTAACGACACTCTATGTCCATTTCATAGCAAAAATTACACTCACTGACAACTTTATTACAGACACCTGTGCATAAATGCAATTGTCCAATCAGCCAATCATATTGCAGAATTGCGATGCATAAAATCTTGCAGATACAAGTCAGTATAGCTTCAGGTAATGTTTACATCAAACATCAGAATGGAAAACAAAATGTGATCAAAGTGTGATCAAAGTGGTCAAAGCATCATTACACATCATATGGCATAGGGACACAAGACACAAGAAAATTCACATTTAACTATTATTTAACTACAAGGCCAAAATGAAAGAGTAGAAAGTTAAGAAACCTCCATGGGATCTATAAATGCATCAGAGGCATCATGCAGCTCTACAGGGATATAACCAGCATGTAAGCCTCATGGAAATCATATACCCCCCAAAAGCCCTGCGATCAGCAGATTCACCACCACAGGAGGTATGGCCAAACACTCAGCAGCAAGCCAGCATTGCGCCAAAAACTGGTTCAACAACTGCCAAAAGAACGTTGGCCAAAACCCAACTGTAGCCAATGGCAGAGCATTGGGGAAAGACCCTGTAGGGAGGTGAGGTGTTGTGGTGGGTCTCCAACCTCCAGTACGGTGGACAACGTGTGACTTACCCCACCATTTTTTAGATCACTGAGATTAAGTTATGTAGACTTGGACTATAATGTGTAGGAGGGTCATTTTACGACTGGGGTGCCATTTGTGTCCCACTGATATTACAGTAACAAATGTACATGAAGGTGAAAGACATTTTAAATACAGGTAAAGTGTCTTTCACAACAACCTATGTGCATGTTTCAGATAAAGTTCTTGCATGTCCCAGCCCACTTTAACCACACTTTACCTTTAAATACAATCATTAAAATACACACTCAGTAATGTGTAAATCAATGTGAATCAGTTGTGCTTGAAACATATTTTTCCATGATTCATCCATTACAGGTTATGTAAACTGTACATTTCAGTTGAACAACATTTACTCAACCCTGTTATCCTGAACACAATCCCCTTTATGAAATCGTCAAATTCCTGAAGATCATGGGAAGAAGAAAAGCCCCCCCCCCCATGTATTTTTATTATTATTATTATGATATTGACTTACTAAATCACTTTTAAAAATGAAGATTATTTTCAACTTTCAATATACAACAACATGTAAACATGTGAAAACCAGTCAATATCTTTTTTTTTTATATATAGCTGCTCTTAAACGAGTAACAGGGTTGAAATTTTCAGCATAGAATTAGTAAATCCACAAAAATGTGTTCAAATAGCATCTACGCTACTGGCATGAGGACACCAAAGCCATTCTAATTAATTTCTATGTAAATTTGGCTAAAATGGTTAATGACTCAATGACAGCCCAAACATGGACTCACCTGGAAAATTACATAATTTGTACCTAGACTGTACATACTATTTAACGTGATCAGTGATAGATTTTAATGCTGATACATTTTCAGGAAAATTAAGGTATAATACTCTTTATTTTAAAGTTTGGAGGATTGACAAGGCAGTATGCACCTGTCTGCAGGTCACCCTCCCACCATCGCCCCCCTGCCCCTGAGTGGTAAGTAATAATTCAAGAGGGGAAAGAAAGAAAAGTGAGAGGCCTATTCATTAAAGACCGATGTCACATCTAATGCATTTTGCACTTCAGACCTTGGCGGGAAGTCCATTACGTTCCTCCTACCAGGATATTGCATGCTGGGTAGGACAGAATTTCATTATTCTACAACATGACTACATTAGCTTCATAGTAACCACCTGCACTGTCTTCCTCTTCAATAACAGCAGGATAGCTCCTTCACTTTCTCATCCCTCTAATTTAAGCTCTTGACTCCACCACCCTTCACTTTTTTTTTGGTTGTTCATGCTTTCCTCTAGTCTATTCTTCCACTTCTTCTTTTTCCTCTTCTTCTTCTTCTTTTCGCTCTCATGTTGGGTTTTAGTGACTGGACAAAGAGGCGTCTGATTGAAACAAACACTTGACATTTATCACAAATGCCATGGCTGTTAATTAGGAGCCGGAGAGCTCTTTAGAAATCTAATCATTACATAAGCAGACCACTGAGCTGACTAGTATACTACGATCAAGGAGAAAACCCGAGCAGCTCACACCTATCTTTAACCAACATGTTGAGACTGGAAAAAACAGTCTATGATTTTTGATATTTAAAGATGTGAAAAGATTAATCACTATGTATATGCACATATTATTCCTGAAGAGTAATAGTATTCAAAAAGATGCATAGTATTCACAAATGTTCTTGCTTCGTATTTGAGAAATAATAAAAAAATTTTAAACAAATGCATCATTCTGTACTGAAGTTCAGCAATGAATATTTCATGCCTTAACCTTTGCGATTCAAAGCACTCCTGGCGGGACTTGAACAACAAAAAAAGCAATTAAAGGACAATGTGTTCCTCTAAAGCAAAGAAGCATCACTTGTAAGGGATGAAAGAAATTACCTTAACAGTGAATTGATTTCGAATTGATTACGTATCGTGCTGCAAAATGGAAAAGGTTTGAAGGCTGCAAAGCCTATCCATTCACTTTCTACTTCATCAACTCTCTAAAATGCACAAACATGTCTTGCTGTTGTCTATTACTGCTGTTCAGCTACAAAAGGACAATTCGCATATGGCTTTTATCTTTTGTGGCGTTTTATTAGAAATACTGTAGACATGGAACAGCAGAATTTGCATGAAGAGGCTGTCACCTATTGGTGGCAGTGAGAATTGCAGTTTCATACTCTAGGGTTACCTTTACTATGAATAATTTCACCTGAAAACGTGAATATTGTGTAGCTTCGAAAATAATTTGCAGTTCATACGTGGATTATAAACAACCCTGTTGTAGTTTTAATTAGTTTTTAGACCATTGAGGGTAATCAGGGGGTATCAGAATCTTAAAGGTATGAAGAATGTAGCCAAATAAAAGTCAAAAAGTATACATATTTATACATACTCAAGTATTCAAGTCTAATACATGCTATGCAATTTTAAAAATGACTTCATTAAGTACGTCACTAACTTGCAAATCTAGTATTGGGTTTGCAAGTTAACCAATGTTCTATGTTCCCAGGGTCCTATGTTCCCCAGTTAATATGCTGTTAACACACATTAAGTAAACTTTTCCAAAGGTTTTATGCAGTCAGGATTCACTTTCTCTATAAAACACATATAAACGGTCATAAAAGGAACAAAATGTTAAGTATGAATATGTACCAGCTCTCACTTATGCTGAAGCTTAACTCCAGCTTTAAATCACCGTGTGTTCATTATGTGCCATATAAATCTGGGGAACATAGGACCCTGGGAACATAGATACACTCCACATCTGGGCAAGATTTTTGACGATTAAAAAAAAGTCAGTTTAATATCCTTTTTTCCTGAGAATCCTTTAAGAGTGCCCTGAGAAAGACAAGCTGAAGAACCATTAAAGGAAAAATCCACCCCTGAACCACTTGCGTAATAATCTTTATAATTAACATATGCTCTTAAATGGTGTCAAATATTTATTTTGTAATGAACTTCTAAGTTGACTTTTTAAGCTTAAACTTCTTTCATCGAAATGCTGGTCTATTATGACTTTGGTCAACAGTTTCCTACATTACACACAATGCTATTCAACTACTTACTGATGGTGGCTGCAGGGGTAAAGGACTACTTGTACTCAGGGCTATGCCATATTTTGTTTTTAAATAGTTGGCTTAGTGCTTCGCACCTCTGGGGTTGGGGGTTTGAATTTCACCTCCTACTTGTGTGTGTGATTGGAGTCCAGGGTGTCCCCTGTCTTGTACCCCGAGTTCCCTGGGACAGCCTTTCTCCAGCTTACTAGAAGGAGTTTTACAAGTGTTCTAACATATACGATGAACATTGGTAACGTTAATTTTCGGGAACACCTGGGTGTAAAACGGCGCCACTGCCATTATAGTGGACAAGCCGGAAGCAGAAGTAAGTGGTTATAATGCGGAAGTATTTGTGTAGGTACATTCACCACTACCTGAATCGCATGATGCAGCAGCACTTGAGTGCTTTGTCTGTCCAGCTCTCTCAGTCCCTCATCTGTAGCTCCAAGACATCAGCATCCAAAGTTTCATGCTAATACCACCATTGTCATCTCATACATCACTAACTAGCCAAAACGATTCTTGGCTATAACTCTGCACAACTGTATTGTTTAGCTGCATCGCATTCTGGACCTTTGAGCCAAACATTTGCACCAGGGTCTCCACTATTACTATGTTTGAAGTCTCATTTTTTTGACACTGAACACTGGTGGAAATTGGTGAGGGAGAAATGAAGCTCTCACTGTTTTGTTTAGGAGCTAACAGTGAAACCTTAACTTTATTATTTATGTTTGATTCATTTATGTTTTGATTAATTTATGTTTGATACGGCACCAATAAGTCCTACTACTGTAGTAAACTATGAAGTAGGGTTCTGAAGTCTATTTATTTAGGTATTAATTAATATAATTTCTGTTTTAACTTGTTTATGTTTGTTCACTGATAGGATATAGTGCAGACTAGTGGCATGTAGTGTGTATGACATTTCATCTCCAAAACGGCAAGCTACTGAGAAGTGCTTTTGTTTAGACATCATAATTATTGAAACAGCTTATTTGACTTCATGTTCGAATTTATTTTAATGGTTGTATTTGTCTATTATGCACATAGACAACATTAGATTGATGTACTGCCTCTTTGTTAAAGTCACAGGACTTACTTGAGGGGAAAACCACATCTTGTAGTGCAGTGAGTGTAGCAGTAGGCCATTTTCATGGCAGTAGCCATGTTTGGTTAGAGATTAGGTTATAATACATATTTGTTCAGGGTGTTACCTTTATTCTTTGTCTGTATCTTTTTGTGTAGACCCTACATCAGGTATGGATATTATGGAGACATCCTGCCTTGTGCTGTATATTCGTTGGAGAAAACATGACTGTTAATGAAATATTGTTCATAGAACAGTATTGGTCATTGTTTGCATATGTTTAATATTTGCATGGATCACTGACAGTCATCAGCCTCAGCCACATTCAACAGCTGATGCATCGTGTCTTCAGCTACTTTATAGTTTTCACAGTTTATGAAATAGACTTCACATTTTAAAATGCATTGCACTGAGCCTCTTTTACACAAAAAAGTTTCAAAGGCAAACCCAATCAATACAGCATTGCCATAAGCCATTTAGCATTTTTAAGAAAAGAAACCCAAGTACTACTTTATAATATACTACCTTGATACCTTAAGTTTCAAAAAAGCCTCTGAAATGGTTTTGACCTGAACGTACTTTGCTTGCTGGAAGATTTCCTTACATGCAGGTGAAGTGCAGCAGCAACTAAATGGAGAGATTTGCATCAAATTGCTTTGACAAATGTGCTTTGTGGACATGGCACCAGAAGTGCACGCTGTTGCCAATGCATTGCACAAAGTTTTGTAAAGGTCTATCTTAACCATCTAATCTATGAATAGAAAAAGTTGTATAAACACCAGCATTAAAAGACTTCCATAATTGCAACATTACTGTAAATGTGACACCATTAAAGATGTTTAAAGACGTCTTAAAATTCCTGAAAAAATATTGCATCCAAAATTAAGTACAGTATAATCTATACTAGGAATCCATGTGTTCTGCCTCATCAAGGCTGATCCTCAGCAGGAGCTGCATCACAAATCATCTCTATCGGAGAACACACCTCTGATATTACTGCAATGTTATGAAAGTATAAGAAGGGTTTAGTAAACACATATATATATATATATATATATATATACACATACATACATATACATATATACATACATACATATACATATATATATACATATACACACACATATATAAATAAAATGTACAGGTTTTAAGCCAAATATGGTATCAGCCATGATCAGCCAAAATATGTTAAGTGTCAGACATTTGCTTCTGTAGTTTTGTACTGGAGCCAAGAGTCTAAAGGTCTTCACAAGTAATGGGGGAAAAAAATCTAATTCAGTAAATATTGTCCTTAAACCGCATGCACTTATTAAATAATGCCAAGACAAGATGATGTGATTTAGGACACAGTGTGACCTCATGTAATCTATAAACATGACCAAAACCTGACTACATTATAGGGGAGGCCATCTTGGAGAACCAGATTAGCTTGTTTGCAGGGGTTGCTATTTGTTAGCAGTCTGTTCCCAAAAGTTGAAATTGGAATTGTTTAAACCTGGAAGCATGTTGTCTTTGCATCCAGGTTCTCTGGTTTCCTCCCACCTCCAAAAAAACATGCTGGTAAATGGATTTGCTACTCTAACTTGCCCGTAGGTGTGAAGGAGTCTGTGCATATGTGTGTGCCTATGGTGCCCTGAAATGGACTGGAGTACTACCTAGAGTGTATTTCTGCTTTAGGCCCAGTATTCCTAGGTTCTGGATCCACCATGACTCTGACCAGGATAAAGCAGTTACTGAAGATCAATGACAGTTGATGATGACTTCCACTACCTGTTAGCTACATTAGCCTCCTAACTCTAGCACAAAACTACTTAGCAGACACCAAACATGCCTTGGCTGATGATGGAACCTTGATTGTTTTTTCTTGCCTAACTAATCCTTTATGCTTTAATAAAAGTCATATATGATATGTGATATGTATGATGCTCTGCTCAGCTGATGATGAAGACTCTGGGGCCTTCCTCTCTCATTGGTGGCAGGCTGTCCACATTCTCAATGAGGATGTGCTTGTCCTCCCTCTTTCCTGGGCTGTCCAGGGCCTGAGGCTGGCACAGATTACTCCTCAGCTCATCCAAAGTCACACACAGATCCTTAAAGAGATGAAGCATGCTCACACCAAGCACAATGACCAGGAAGCCGCCGATGGTGCCCACGACATCCACGGCTGACATGGAGCCCCACTCTTTGAATAGGATGATGGAGGTGGTGAGCACCACGGTGGTGAAGAACACGTAGTAGATAGGGTAGACAAGCAGCGTGTTAAAGGTGTCCAGAGACTTGTTCAGGTAGTTGATCTGGATGATGATGGAAGCCACCAAAGTCAGCAGGAGTATCCAGGTAAGAGGATGCCGGAGGACAGTGGGCTCGACGAAGACTGTACGGAGGAAGATGCCCAGGCCCTTCACCGAAGACACGGTGAAGGCTCCAAGCAGCGAGCAAATGCTTATGTAGATTAATATATTGGTCTGACCAATGCGAGGAGAGAAGTAGAAGATCATAACCAAACAGGCTATGAGAAGGATGCTGGCAAACACAAGGAAACCTTTAGGAGACAGAAGATAATTAGGTAATTAGGTTTGTTTTCTTTTCTTTTTCAAAGGTTATATGTTTTTTCTTAACCTATAACCATCATATACTATAATTTTCAATAGAGATGAATAAAGTCAAGCAATGGCTCTACAATAACATCATTAAGACCATGTTGTATTGATAGAGAGAGTGTTCAATGTGATTCTTACTCCACCATTTAACAAAAACTATAACAATTGCACTGCAATGCTTTAGGGCTATAAAATATATGAGAAATTATACTTCATTACTATACTTATGTATTATTTTGATGTATTTATACTGAGTGTTTTGAAACTGAATTCTTGTACTCTTGTTTAATTACATTTCAAAGACAAAAAATACCCTTTTTACATCCTGGGTTTTTTTTATTTAGACCTTCAGTGTAGGTCTACTTGTTACAAATCTCAAAGTTCTTTTCTTCTATTATCTAGCTAATAACTGTATGCTATACGTCAATTGAATGGGAGTCCATGCATTTTACTTACATTTCAGTTTAAAACATCCATTGGTTTAAGTTTATTAGTATCAAGAATCATGCCAATTCATCATCTGCTGTGACCATCTTATGCTACACAATATAGTTAGCGCTATAGCTATCTGTGTGTGTCTGACTGTGTCTGCAGTGTTGATCTTGAGGATGAGTGCCTCTGGCCCTACCTCAGGAAAATGTTTCCATATCCTGGACTAAGTAAAGACTCGTGTAAAATGAGGCATCTTGTTTGAGACATGAACTCCATCTAATTTGAAGAAGCATGTTAAGGTAAGTTTTGCTAACACTGACTGGCTATATTTAACTAAGTTAAAATTTGTTTTCTTTGCTAATTCTAAGCAAGATTAAACTAGCATCAATTCCAGTAGCAAGTCAAATTGTAGCTAATGGTAAATATTGTTTATTTACAGAATATTTTTCAACTGATTAATTTATTAGCAAACTACATATCATGTATCATACATATGAGCAGCAAACTTACAGAGATGGAATGATGTTTTCAGGCAAAAGGGCTTAGTTATGGTTTATAACCAATTTAGATAAGTAATAAAAGTTTGTTTTCAAATGAAAACATGACATTAACTTAATTCCACTTTTATAAAAACATTTGCGTTTTACTTTTTAATATTTGAGAACATTTATTACATATTTTCACTTGAACATTTTTGGCTGGATACTTCCACTTTTAACTGAATAAGATGTTGAAATAATATCTAGACTTTGGCTTAAGTATAATTTCTCAATACTTTTTACACCCTTAGGAAACACAGATTGGGTTCATTCCATTTCATCGCAGGCTTCTGTTTACATGTTTTCCAGCCCAGTAATTAGCCCCACCCCGAGCCTGGACACAGCTGCTCAGCACTGCTCGTTTTCTGTTACAGGAAGCACAACAGTTTATAGTTTCAACAGAGGAGGTGATGTCTTTTGGATTCAATTCAATCCTATTTATTATTTATTCACTTTTAACAATGCACATTGTCACAAAGCAGCTTTACAGATATCCAGATATAGACATAGATTTCGATTTCAGAGAATCAGAGGCCTATCAGATTTCGTTATTGTTTCTAATATTGCATTAAAATTGATGCCCTGTACATGACCTCCATCTCCAGTAGTACACACTAATGCTATTCCTTCCTTGATTACCAACACCTTCAGCCTATCACTACCTTACAAGAACTGTGTAAGGCACTCTCACACACTCATATCAGGAAGCTCTGCACTTGCCCGTGTGCTTGTACTACCTTTAACAGTCTAGCATTACTACTTTAAGCCTAGTTAGTATTGTTTCTTCAATAATCAATCCTTGTCTAGATCTTTCCTAGTCTAAGCTCATCTCTAGGAGTCAGTGTATACACTATTGTGTCTAGTCTATGTTAGTTTGCTTATGAGGCCTAGTTATTTCTGGGTTTTGTGGTTAGATTTTAAGAGCTATCCTTACCATACTGTATATGATGCTTTTTATATCCTTAGATTTTTCTTTTTTGCTTAGTCCCTTTATGTTCTCGTGTTGTAATTTCAGTTATACTGCACCACTGTTCAATTCCTGATTCTGATTGGTCAGAAGGTGTTGATTAATTTTAGGAAACAGTAGCTTACAGTAGTGTTGGCTGCTAATAGTTTTCCAATCCCTCCAGGATTTCACGATTTTGTGATCCCAGAAATTAACAGAAAATCAAGCAAACTCTATATTTGGAGGAGCTTGCAATTTTTCTAAATTGTCGCAGTTTTTTTTCCACAGATTTGGGCCAAGATGCATCATGTGACGTCATCACAACACGCATTCATCCAAAGCCCTCTTCGATTCACGTGCGTCAAATGTGAGTACAGCTAAAAGGTCTCATTTTCCAACAAACTGCAAATCACTGCAAAAGACTGTGCAAAACAATTTTGTGCAGTTGCAATTTTGCCAATTCAAGGAGTTTTCTGGAAAAAAAGCACAAAAAAACTCTGCAAGTTGCATCACAAATTTTGAAAAAATATGCAGCAAAATCAAACATTTTTGACCGCAACAATCACAAAAAACCCCTCCCCGAAATCCTGTACAGACTGATTTTCATTTTGATAGTAACAGCTAATAAACGTCTAATAAATGAATATTGAATAAATGAAAGTGTCACTATTTAAGACAAATAATTGTTAATATAGTGATATTTTCTGCTATGAGATGTTTATTTGTGAAAGGAATGTCCAGTGTCAGTGATTTGTAACAGTCAGAGGTAAACACTGTTTCTTTGATTTGTGGTATTGGTAACCTGTTATATATTTTGGTCTTATTAACTTTAAGAAAAAATGACCTACTGCCTGTTTATAATGATAACAGGAGCGAACTTGTTTTGCGAATATTCAACAACATTAAATGTAGCTGTAAAAGGATAAAAAAAAAATAGCTATAAAGGGTATAAGCATAATAAAATACCTTTTCTCCTATAAAGCTGTTATAGAAAAATAATAAACTTCATGGTGGTAATGGCTGTGTTTCATATCAGACCTCATCACATCACTGAGCCATTGACTGTTTCCTTATTCCTAACTTAAATTATTAGTTTTTCTTGTTTAATGTACCATTTTGTTCCACTTCCACATTAGTGTTTAGCTTCATTGTGCTTTGTTTGTCTGCTTGTTTCTTCTATATATAGTATTATCTGTGTAATCCTCACTATAAATAAATCCTCACAAGCCCTGATACACGTCTAGGCTTGAGTTACATTGCTGATGATTGCTTATAAAGCTGAAGATACATTCCCTATTTCAAAGAAATTAAAAAATAACAGAAAGCAAGATTATAACACACACTATTATGCCACGAAGAGGAACAGTACCAAAGTGTAATGAATCTTTTGTGCACAGAAAAGGAAGTGTCCGTATGGAAGTGAATTTTATACACTCACCTGGGTCCAACAGCTTATCGGTCATCTCACTCAGAGTCGTGACAGCTTCCTCTTCTGGTGCGTGGATGACCATTATAGTGCTTCCCAAAAGGCTTAGCATACAGCCGAGCTTCCCGAGCAGGTTCATTGTTTCCCCAAACAGATGAGAGGACAATACGGCGCTGGAGAGAGAGAATTAAAGATAGCGAAACATAAACATTATGTAATGAGGATCTCGTTGTTACTGAAAATTCTGGCTATCCTATATACTGATCATTCATATTTTTTATATCATTTCATTCCTCATTTGTAAGTCGCTTTGGATAAAAGCATCTGCTAAATGAATAAATGTAAATGTAAATATATGACCCCTATTACAATATGATAAGAGGAAGTTCATTCTTGTATTGTATGTCCAAGGTACAACTTTGCATATGTTACACAGCCACATCATCGTTGTTGTTATTGATATTAAGCTCTGAAGACTATTTGTGGCACATAAAACACGATATGTAGATAATCTCTTCATAATAGAGTAAATATTAAGTTTGACTGTACAGCATATTACCTGAAAAGAACACTCAGTGCTCCAAGAGGAGTGACCACAGTTGCTGGAGCAAACATGTAGGCTGCAAAGTTTGATGCTTCACCTCCTCCCACTGTAAACACGCACACAAACACACCAAAACAATTATTATTTATTATATAATTTATGGTTACAATGGTTAAGTATAGATTCATCATACAGTAAGCTTACTAGTCAAAAGTCCACCCCACCACAGCCAGTCCTTCAGGTAGCCATGTCCTCCTTCACCTAGAGAAGATACAGATATATGTAAGGCATAATCCACAACTAGGTGTGCGTTACACAATTTTAATGCACGACGTGGAGGCAAAGAACCACCCGATGTGAAGCAAAGTGCATTAAAATCGTGTAATGCACACCTAGCCATGGATTATCCTGCTTATACCACATTATTTTATCACAAATGTTAATGAGTATTAACATTGACTGCTCAATATGTAATTATGTTTAAACTAAGCTACTGTACATCACCATTCATTTTGACAATGCACACGATAGTCAAATTAAATGTTAAGCAAGGAAAAATATTATATTTATAAAGATAATGTTATAGGAAAATAATCAATGGCAAGGTGCTGTCTTGCAGCCCAAGGCAAAGCAGAGTTACAGTTACCACTCTAAAGTTGATTATTTTCCTATATCTTCATGTTTGAGTGTTTCATTCCTCATACACCACAACAACTTGCCAGTGAATAAGCCTTTTCATTTTCAAAGGAATGACACATCATACTTTTTCTCAATGTATTTTTTAAATTTAATGTTGTTGTGTGCAAAAAAAAAAAAAGAAAAAAAAAGTGCAACTTGCTCCATCCTGAAAACTTTCCCATGGTGGAATACCTAAAGTTTACAGCTTTACCACTGACTGTTACCAAGTTCTAACACTGGACACTCCTTCCATAAATGTTCAATAGAAATCTCCTTATAGAAAGCTTCACCATACTAACAAATATGCATTAAAAAAAATCTGCTTATAATTAGATGAAGTGACCAATAATTTTCGAGAATTGAACATCTCTGTTGTACTATTTAATCAAATTTAGCCAGTGTTTGCAACAAATACCAACATAATCTAAGCCTACTACTAAAGAATTTCTAAAAAAAAAAAAAAATCAAAAATCATTAAAAAAACACACAATTGAACAAAGACATACAATTGTTGATCTGGTGAAACTTTCAGTAAGGTGATGTTTAGATGTTTATACATCAGTATACTGTGCATCAGTTGTATGTTCAACAGGAAAATTGTTTTGTTTGGAAAGTACTGATCCGAAATTCACGAGGTGAAGAGAAGTAGTATTGGTATTTTGCAGTCATAACAGACCGGTGCAATGCACTGACCTGCCCTGGTTTCCCCATTTGCAGCCAAACGCAGCAGTGCCTTCTTTTTCAGGATCACACTTCCGCCTATGAGAAAAGCTGAGATCACGGCTAAAGTCAGGCCGATCCAAAATTCACATTTGCTCCATTTGTCTGAAGCAAGGGCTGGCATAGCAGCAGTGGAGTTGTATTCGCTGCTCAAAGTCCAGTTGCTGGCTTTCTCTGAGTCAATCACACAGCCAGAGGTGGACAATGGACAAACCAGTCTTATTACTGTCCCTGTGACATTAAAAATATATATACATGTTTTACATAAGACATGTTTTATTACTGCTTTCTTCTGAACTCTAACACTATTGGCACTCTTCATGAAGAATGAAAATAACAAATTAATACAACATGCAACAATAATATTTTTGAGCTCAACCATATGGAGATGCTGTATAGGACCCCTAAATTATCAGATCTCAAAAATCTGGTTGCAACCGTTGATAGCTTCCTTTTTCTGCCCAGTCCAGGTATTTCATACATTTTCTACCCCAGCCAGTTCAGGTATTTCATGTGTTCCAGCTCAAGCACACCTGGCGCAACTAATGAAACTCTTGATTAGTTACATCAGGAGTGCTTAAGACAACAGATGTTTTGCACATTTTACTGTTGTGAGGGATTCTATTCAGGGGGTTGAATAATTCTGAAACTGGAGAAATCATTATAAGTTACATTTTTCAGTTGAATTTGGGGAAACCACTTGAAGAAATCATTCTGTTGAACTGTTTTAATTGCTTCTGTTTGATTTGTTTATTGCAAACAGCTGACAGTCTGTAAATTTTGACAATAAACCTGATTTGTAATGGGGGTTGAATAATTTTGATTGCAACTATTGGCAAAAGAGTATACAGAAATTATATATATATATATATATATATATATATATATATATATATATATATATATATATATGTGTGTGTGTGTGTGTGTGTGTGTATATATATATATATGTATACTCTTTTTCCATAAGTTGTGGAATTGACTGTAACATGCAAAAATGAAAACAGTGTTAATATACTCTGTCAACAATGCCAAACTTTGCACTTCCCCAGTAATCATGTGGCTTCTTTATTTTAAAACTTGTATAACAGGTTTTGGGGGTCTGAGTGTACAGTGAACAAATTTGGTTTCAGGGGTTGGAGCAGACGTACTGTAAAAAAAACAACTCCAAAATTGTGCTTATGTTTAAAGACAATATTGATTCAATGCATTATGTATATTACGGCTATGAATGTCAAACACAATTGGTTTGATTATAAGAACACCTGTTATAGTCCAGAACATTTTATTCATAAGTTCAAATATACAAAAAAAAATACCATTTGACCTTTAAGTGACATAACAAGAATAACAGGATGAAAATGTAATTGTGTGAATAATGTTTTTCTAGACTAATAAAAAAAGGCTGTGGCTATATATATATATAAAGGAAAGAACATGGGTATGTTCAACATACTATTTACTGCTTGTTACGGAATGGCCAGTGTGTTACAAGTGTACGGTTTCTGACCCACTGGTCATGCTGAGCGGATATTTATTCTGTCAATATGGTCATCTCTCTCTCTCTCTCTCTCTCTCTCTCTCTCTCTCGCTCACACACACACACACACACTTTTTCCCCTTTAGTATCACTGTGAGGACCACTGACACAATTATTACTGTTGCTGATTAATGCTAAGTCTACACCTGAATCTGATCATAACATTAACCTCAGTAACCCAATTAAAACATTTCACCTGTAATTTTGTTTTAAAAAAATGTTTTTAAAAAGCAATTTTCCTCGTGGTGACACATTTAAGTATTTCACACGCAAATAAATAAATAAATAAAACAAAACCTCCAAAACTAATATTTCCCTTTAGAGTGCACGCACGCGCATGTAAACAAACATCAACACAAACACATTCACTGACCAGCCTTTTCCGGTAGGCTATATATATAATAATAATATATAATATTCAATTCGCTTACCATTCCCATCTGAATCCGAAGTGAGGCGAATCACCAGCATGCTGTCTGTTTCCCCGGCGCTATGAAGTAATCAACACTTAATCAGCACACAGCTAAATGAGTTAATCTGTTCGACGAGATTTCCATTCATCACAGATGAGCGTGGGCCTAATTAATGTTCGCTTCAGTGTGAGTTGTGTTTTATCCTGTTTAAGGTCCGCAGGGCGACATCATATCCGCAGAGCTTCGGATGACTCAGTGTCGGTTGCAACAAGTGTGTGTGTGTGTGTGTGTGTTTGTAGTGAGGCTACCGGCACCGCCCGAGCACACCTACCTACTGTACAGTACAAGATGAAATTTCCTTCCCGAAGCAGAAACCAAACAACGCAGCGAAGTTCCTCGAATTGAACAACTCACTTCAAACTAAAATACAGTGTGTTTGACTGTATATCTGCTGAACCCCTTTATATTTTTAATGTTTAAAATTAATTGTAAACACATTTTTAACATCCCCCGTCCAGTTCTAACTAGCACCTGTTTAACTATACAGTATATTAGCATTATGCTACAGGAAACAAGTAGTCTACAGTATGTTATGATGCTTGGACATCATAGACCCGTCAAGCTACCCAGCTGTGAAGTGACATTTCTTGCTTTGAGGTAATGAATAGATGAAACTATGACTTTTCTCGGCTTTCCTGAAGCTTTTAACTATTTAGACTGAAGACAAGAGGAAGGTGAAACGCCTGGGTGCGGCGCTGAAACTATGCATAAATCATGGCGTCATGCTCCGTTAACCCAAAGCCTGACGCAACGGAAATTCAGCGTGATGTGATGTTGTGATTGCGCTATGACACAGCACCTCAATTTGACATGTTCAAAAATCCTTAAAACATTTCTAATTTAAGGGAAAGTTAGGATTTGTGTGTAGACTAAGGATTTTAATGTGTGAAACCACAAACATTTCCCACTAAGATGTGAAAACTGATTAGTCTAATTAGTCACTGAAAATTGTTTGCCTGCATTTTCAGTCATTTAAGAGGAAAAACCACACACTTTCCCCTGAATTACTTCCCTTCAGATACTCTGGTTTTCTCCCCAAGTCCAAAGACATACAACATTGGCATTTCCAACTTGTCCGTACTGTGTGAATGTGTGTGTGATTGTGCCCTGCGATGGGTTGGCACCCCGTCCAGGATGTCCCCTGCCTTGTGCCCCGAGTTTGTGGGATAGGCTCCAGGCTTCCCCACTACTGTAGGATAATAGAAACTGGATGGATGAATCTTTAGCACAAAATGTATATGCTTTGTATTTAATGCTTTATATTGAGCAGGGTTGTGGTGGATCCAGAATCTACCCCAGAAATACTGGAACAAGTCAATAGACTTAATTCCGGATGGGACATCAATCCATTCATACATTCACCACACATGAGAGAAGGAGTGATACACTCATTCACACCTTGGAGCAATCTAACATAGCCAATTTGCCCACTGGCATTGTTTTGTTTTTGGTTTTTTGGACAGTGGGAGGAAAACGGAGAGCCCAGAGAAAACTGAGTGGGCGGCAATACTACTCACTGTGCTGCCCAGGAGCATCCAAATAAACTATTTTTATTCTCAGATCAGCCACATTTTACCATGAAACAAAATATGAAAATATGAAGAAAAATATTGTGAACAATTTATTACTTTCAGAAGGCATTATAAATACTTTAACATCTTTACATAGCAAACATTCAATAAAAAAGAATGTTTGCTATGTTTGCTATTTTTTCCCTTATTTCAATTTGCCAGCTTTAGGAGGACTGTTCCACTGTACCAAACCTGTGTACCAAACATAATAATGATTTGTCAAATTTTCTTTATTCCCAGCACACCGACACCTCTACCAACCAATATAGAGCTGAGTTAAATGTAAATCTAAATTCAGCTGCATTGTGTTATAGTGGTTTACCTAAGCTAAGTGAATTTTGTCAAGTTGACCATGTCAGTGAACTGCCAGATTGTCACAGCTTGTGGGTGATAACTTGAATTCAGGTTTACTGTTACCTCCAGCTTCTCCATGAAAACATGCCATGCTCAGGAGGTAAACTGGTGCTTGCAGTTTGTGACTATGTCCTCCAGGATACTGTAGTGACTACACATCAGCTCAAACAGGATCTCAGCAACCTGAAAGGCAGTGGGTGGCTATCAACAAGCCATAACAGTGATAAAATCTTTGGAAGGAGGCAGTCTGTGTATAGATGGGATCACAGGTGTTCCTTGCCAGAAGGTACATTTCGTGTTGGCCCAGGTGCTGCATGAACGGATGTGGACACCTCACTATCACACTCATATGTGGTTGTTAAACATCCCATTCCAAACTTGGTCACCAATTTGCTGCTATAACATCCTGCACTCTTCTGGGAAGGCTTTCCACTAGATTTTGGAATGTGTCTGTGGGAATTTCTGCCTATTCAACCGTAAGAACATTATTGAGGTTGGGCTCTCATGTCAGGTGAGGAGGCCTGGTGCACAGTCAGCATTCCAATTCATCCCAAATGTGTTCAATGGGGTTGAGGTCAAGGCTCTGTGCAGGCTACTCGAACTCTTCCACTCCAATCTTGGCGAACTATGTCTTAATGGACCTCACTTTGTGCACAGCAGCATTGTCGTGCAAGAACAGATTTGGGCCCCTTAATTCCAGTGAATGGAAATATTAATTTTATAGCATACAAATACTTTCTAGACAATTGTGCGATTTCAACTTTGTGCAAACAGTTTGGGGAAGGCCCACACACGGGTGTTGTGGTCAGGTGTCCATATACTTTTGTCTATATAGTGTATATACTGGGTAATATCTTGAACTAGGCCACCACTGTTCTACGATTTGTGAAGTGCATGTTAGATGTCCTGAAGCCACCACAATGGTAGGCCTATATATTGTCTACATCAACAGTCTGTCTTTTATTGATTTAAGACAAAGCATGATCGTTCCTATTCTTAGAACCTGGACAATAGTAAATGGTAAAATTAATCAGTTAATCAACAAAAGAAGGCCCATGTGAGCTTCCATGGATTAAGTTTCTTGGCAGACCTAACAAGTAGATGTGGTGCACCATCCAGCCAATGTTTCCACTCTTCCAGAACCAGTATGATATTGCCAGGAGCTTGTGATTCCCACATCATAATTTCTCTCTGTAGCAGACATTTTGTGTAAAAAAACAAAAAACAAACAAACAAACAAAAAAAAAGCACAAGGGAAAGATTTTGGTGGATTACGTTAGCATTGTGATAGGATAGCACCTACTCCCATTACATCCCATTCCTTCAATTCCATAATGGAATGGAAAGGTCTGGGTCTTTTAGCAGAGGAGTGAGGTAAATCTGTCTTTTAGTTTGGCAAAGGCCTGTGGGGTTGCAAATGACTAAGTCTGATTGTTGTCTATATACTGTATATGATTACCTGTATGTCTAGTATGTCACAGAAAACATCACTGATAAAAGATTGGAATGCTTGACTACTGGAATGTTGACTAAGCCAAGTTGCATTACCAGGTATTCATAGTAACCCCTAGTGGTGGAGACAGTTTTCTATATATTGCCCTTGTTTACCCTGATTATAGGTATTTCTCAGGTCTAACTTAAGAATTTATAGTCAATCTACAGATGTGAGTTGGTGCTTTCTACTGAACTGGGACAATTTGTTGGCGGTGCAGGCAGTTCTTTTTGGGCCAAGAAATTATATCTTGTGTTCCCAGTTGATAGTGGCCTACAGCCAGGGATTCTCAAGGACTATTTTATATGTAGGGAGTTGGTGATGAAAAGGATATGTGCTGTAATGAGTTGATTTACCATTTCTATTAATATGAAATTTCTCACTGCACCAGAGTCTAGGTGAACTGGGAAAAAGAGTGATCGTGGAATTGAATTGTCATCTCAATATGAGGGCTGTTGGCAGGAGTAGAGAGGGGGAAGGTGTTGTTGAGCCATCAGAGCAGGTGGAGTAGCTACAGCGCACTGCTGGAGAAGCCTGTAGTTGATCAGAGGCAAAGCAATTCTTGCTGATGATCTCTCAGCAGTTTACCTTCCTCTGTGACTACTTTACAGGGTTCTGAGAAATTTGTCCTCTCTGTGTTGCAACAGATTTCTGTATCAGTACAAGCAGCCACATCTTCTGAGACAAAAACAGTAGGATACAATCATAAAGCAGCCTATTAAACTGATCCAAATCGGAAACAGAATTGTATCAGTGAAGCTCTGGGTGTGACACATATATCAGCTACATGCTGGTTAAGGATGGGTCGGAGCTCAGTGGTTAAGACACCGGGCTGTTGATGAGAATGTCCAAATCCCAGCACTACCAAGCTACCTCTGCTGGGCCTTTGAGCAAAGCCTTTAACCCTTTCATGCTTAAATTATGAAATCCTGATCAGAAATTAATCAGAAATAGCATTTGCAGAACATCTTGTGCCTGATTCTAAAGATGTTTAAGACTTTGGTATGAGAACCATCAGCTAAAACAATAAAAGTACAGAAAAAATGCACATGTTGAAAGAGTATAAGTGCCTACTCAATCAAGATTAGTCAATCGTTCAAATCAAAGTCTGACATGTTTTTAAGCCATGGCTCATAACATGAGAGAGAACAAAAACCTGTCTGAAGGAGCAGAACCCCCAACGTTTTTGAACAGATAAAAACAAACTTTCTCCCTGTTTATCAGATCAAAAGAGGAGAATGTCAGCTGATATTACTTTATACAGTATGTGTATTTGAAAAGTCAGTATAGTTAAAGGAATAGTCCAACATTTGTTTTTAACCCAAACTTAATCCTTTGCATCTGTTCAATATTACCACGGACCACATTTACTCATGTTTACTAAATGTAAAAACATGTCTGTCTCTGAAAAGGCAATAGATTTTGATCTTAATTAACAAATACCTTTGACTGACAAATTCATTAGAGTTCTATCCAAAAATAAGGGTTTCTTACTGAATGCCAATAGACCTCCATTGTAATTGAGTCTATAGATATTCAGTTGAAAAATGCTGGAGTATTTCTTTAAAGGTAATAGTTAGTCATCTCTAACACAGAATTTAAAAATCCCCAGAAGACACATCCTGTTAGTTTGCACTTTAACTAAAAGTTGTAATAGCTATAGACAGACTGACTCTCAACAGGTCATGCTTCACTTCCATCCACTTTCTCTGTGGTTCCATACACCACTATTTTTCATTTCAATATCATTCAATCGAAATTCATATGAGTACATAGTATTAGATGCTGTGGCCCGCATGTGTGGTTGTACATAAAGTGTACTTCGGCATATAAACAGATTAAACTACATTCAGGCCTGTTATTAGACAAACAGGTTTTTCAGCTTTCTAGGAAGAAACCTACTGTACGCTTTGGCAATGTCAACAAAAGCAGGTGTCAGGTGTCTGTGTTCCGGTCTTTCACAGAGGTGGTGCAGACTAATTACACAGGCTGCTTATCGTTGCAGATCTGTGTGCAGAGATGGAGGCAGCACAAGCCGTGCCTGGAGACCAGTAACCTAGTATACAAGCACACACTAACCTGGAGACAGAGTATCATGTATCCCAAAGATCCACAGTACCGTGGTGTTGCCCTCCTGACCACAGATTCCTCTGAGATGTGCTGAAGGAGTGCTTGCTTTAGAAGGTACAATATACAACCGGAAGTATATGCTGTTTCCTGGTCGAGGGCAAATTACATCAAACACACATAATGCGATGGTGCAAGCATTAGTGAAATAGCCAAACAAATAACAAAAATGAATTGGTACATTTTACTGTTTATGTTAAGGTTTCCTTTTATGTCCAACAAGACCTCAGTCACCATCAGACGAAGGCGTACTCGTCTCCACAGGCAAATTTTGCTTACACAATTTAAAATCAACATACAGTAGTAAGTTGTGGTTGTGACTATGGCTGCTGGCAATGTAAACATCATTTTTTTCTTTCAGCATCATTTTTTTCGGTTGAATGAGTGTATCATCAGGGATCTTAAAGTGCACTTTGTTTTTGGGGGTTTTTCAGTGTGAACACACTAATCACACTATTTATACTACAAAACGGCATAGAATAGTGCATAAGTGTGCGATTTAGGACGCACCTATGGTCCTCAAAGAGTTTACAAAGCATGTACAGGATCTCATAGCTGAAAGGTATTGACAAAGAATTTTACTAAATAATTTCCAAAACATTAGATGTATCATGGAACACCATGAAGGCCATCGTGAACAAGGGCACTCCAAAAATAAGGCACCCCAAGGAAGGGTCATTCCATTTCAAGTGTTTCAGTACAGGTACAATTTTCCTAATTGTTTTTGATTGATTACATCTATGTATTGGCATTGCAAAACCACCAGTATTTTATTTATTTATTTTTTTACTTGGTTTATCTACGATGGCCATCTTTGAATCATGACACAAAACCGATTTTGGTTATATAGCTGTTTACAGAGTCTCAGTCTTAATTTTTTTAGGGGGTACCTGAGTAAACTTCTCTTATTGTTTTTTTATGTGGGCAAGAAAGTGAAATTTTTTTTAAATTCCACTTATTTTGGGTTGAATATTTCTGGTGGAGGACCAGATACGAACATGAAATTTTGACAGAAATAAGTCCTCTATAGTAGCATTCTGTTGTAAAAATTGTTGAGTTTGAGATCCCACTGGTTACAGAGGTAGGGCTAATAGAATTGTGGGGAAAAGCCTACTTTATTCATGTATTTTGAAAAACGAACAAATGTAATATAAGCATACCGAATAATAAAAATGAGCAGTATTTTACGATATGATAATTATGTTTATGATTGACATACAATAGCTTATGGTTGTCAGTCAGGTCTATATTGGCAACAGTAAAGCATTATCTATCACAGGGTTCTTCAAATCTGCAGAGTTTACAACCTCCAAACTTAACTGCCTGTAATTTTCTAGTCATCCTGAAGACCTTAGTTAGGTTGTTCAGGTATGTTTGATTAGGGTGGGAGCTAAAGCCTGCTATTGTGTTGTTAGCATCTTCTGAGCTGTAGCCACTTACTGCTTTTATTACAGGAGAAACGTCTTGGTTACGCATGTAACCCTGTTCCCTGAGAAGGGAACGAGACTTTGCATTTAGCATAACAGTATGGGGAGTGCCCTCGTGCACAACCGGCATCTGAAGCTTGTGTAAAATTGTGCCTATTTATAGGCCTGCCATGATCAGGTGACGTGGCAATTAAGCGCATCGTGTGATATATATATATGGCACCTGTGAACCGTGCCGTCAGCCTCTATTATTTGAAGTGAAGACGCAGTTCACAGGCCTGCCCTGGTATGACAAAGCTGCGCAACGTCTCGTTCCCTTCTCAGGGAACAGGGTTACATGCGTAACCCAGACGTTCCCTTTCAAAGGGAACTCCATGTTGCATTTAGCATAACACTATGGGAGCAAGAATACCCACTCCATCATACTGAGGGTACAACCTGTTCAAAAAGGCCCAAGCCCACGGGTCACTGCAAGACACTTGAGCCCGGCGCAGAATGAATACCTAGGCTGTAATATCGAATGAATGTGTGTGGCGTACACCACCCTGCAGCAGCACACACATCTTGTAACGATACCCTGTTGGATAAAGCCTTCGAGTAGGCGACCCCCCTAGTGGAATGAGCCCTTATACCCAAAGGCGTAGCGAGACTGCGCGCCTCATAAGCGATAGAGATTGCTTCCACTATCCAATTAGAGATGCAGTGCTTTGACACAGCATCACCTCTACTGTTGCCGCCAAAGCAGACCAGCAGCTGCTCCGACTTATGCCACTGGCCGGAGAGGTGAACATAAGTACAAAGAGCCCTTACTGGACACAGCAGGTGCATTCTCTCTTGTTCTGGTGTGAGGAACGGAGGAGGGCAGAAAGCCTGCAACACCACAGGCTGGGCAGCAGATGTAGGCACTTTAGGAATATAATCCGGCCTAGGATACAGGAAGGCCTTGGCTAATCCAGGGGTAAAGTCAAGGCAGGAAGGAGAAACAGAGAGAGCTTGTAGATCTCCGACTCACTTGAGAGATGTCAGGGCCAGCAGAAGGGCTACCTTTAGAGTCAGAGGCTGACTCTAAGGGCTCAAATGGGGCCCCTGACAGACCTTCCAGGACCACAGAAAGGTCCCGGGAAGGTATGCGTGGCCTGCAGATGGGCCTCAGCCGCCTGACACCACGCATAAACCACGAAGTTAGAGGATGTTTCCCGACAGAGGCTCCATCAACAGGGGTGTGGCTGGCTGAAATGGCAGCCATGTAAACCCTGATTGTAGAAGGAGCCCACCCCGCTGAGAAACATCCTTGTAAGAACTCCACAACTGTAGCTATTGCGCAGTTCATTGGGTCTAGCTGACGTTCCTCACACCACAAGACAAAAAGCCGCCACTTCAGTGCATACAATTTCCTCGTGGATGGTGCTCTAGCGTTCAATATGGTCTCTACAACCTCAGTTGTGAGACCAGAATCTATGAGCTGGTGCCCCTCAGGGGCCAGACCCACAGTTTCCATAGTTCTGGCTGAGGGTGATAAATCAGCCGGCTTGAGACAGTAGATCCCTGCGGATGGGAATCTTCCAAGGAGTGCCATCTAGCAGGGATATTATCTCTGAGAACCATATTCGAGCTGGCCAATAAGGTGCTACTAGCAGCAGATGTAGACTGTCTTGGTGAACTCTCGCTAGAACTTGTGGTGGGAAAAGTGTACAGATGTGACCTTGGACACATGTGCACCATGGCGTTCACCCCTAATCGTGTGGGAGGAGTGAGGGCGAACCACAGCGGGCAGTGTGTTGTGTCCTCGGAGGCGAACACATCCACTCCCGCTTTGCCAAACCTCCGCCATATGGATTCCACCACTTGTGGATGGAGCCACCGATCCCTGGGCCTCAGCCCCTGCCTCAACAGGATGTCTGCCCCCACATTCCAGTTACCCAGAATGTACATTGCACTCACTGACAAAACTTTTCCTCTGCCCAGAGAAGAATTAGTTGCGCCTGCCTGAACAGGGGTGCGGACATAATCCTCCCTGGTGGTCAATATATGAGACCACAGCTGTGTTATCTGTTAACACATGGTGACCTCTCAATTGAGGAAGAAGGAATTTCAGTGCTAGAAATATGGCCCACATTTCTAGGCAATTTATATGCCATTCCAGATAAGGGCCGCTCCAGAGACTGTGAGCTGGACAGCTGTCTAAGACCGTGCTCCAGCACATGAGGGAGGTGTCTGTCATTACTGTCTTGCGCTAAGTAGACACCCCTAGAGTGTGACCCAAGGCTAGGAACCAGGGACACTTCAATTTCTCGGAGCACCTAGGCATTGCTGTGTGACATTGTTTACTCTCAGAGGTTTCGTCCTCAGAGGTAGGATGATGCTCTAGGCAATGTTCTGCAGGGAAACCTTGAGTCCTGGTATTCATGTGGATGTTACTTTGACACATAGGCTACCTCCTACTGACACATTGTTGCTCCCTGCAACACTGCAAAAATTGTCAGGAATGTGTTGAGGAACATGACAAAGAGTTCAAGGTGTTAACTTGGCCTCCAAATTCCCCAGATCTCAATCCAATTGAGCATCTGTGGAATATGCTGGACAAACAAGCCATGGAGGCCCCATCACACAACTTACAGGACTTAAGGACCTGTGGCTAACATATTGGTGCCAGATACCACAACACACCTTCAGAGGTCTGATCTATATCTGTAAAAATGTGTAAATGCAATACAATGGTCAGTCAGTATTTACAGTAGTAAATGCATTTCCATAAATATCCTAAAGATGGCAGCACATACCGCTATATAAAAAACACTTGCCAACTGGTAGTTCTATGCTCCAAAAAAACATATCAAGACAATCTTTTGTTTTCTCTGATCATACACTACTTAGTAGAAAATAATAAGAGCTGTCTCTCCAGTTTAAACCACAGCGGTAGCTATTTATTCCCTCTAAACCTCACTTGACTCCAGTTAAATAATTACAGCTTACATAAATTATTTGGAAATACCACGCCAAGATGACCTGAAGATTTGCTTTTGATTAAATTATTTAACATTATTAATGCCTGACATGGTTTAAAGTTTATGGCAGGTCTGTAAAATTGATTTTCTCGCTGCCAGTTTGTTGATATCTTGGCTCTTCAGTTTGTTGTGCTGCCAGTTCTCAGTCAAATATGTCCTCGATAACAATGTGGAGGCCTCGAACTCAGGCTGCCTTCTCCAATTTCTGTTCACTAGAAAGAGAAAAGTGTTGCATTCAAGCATAGAGTTAGGAATGTTTTGCGCTCATGTCTGCTCATGCACTATTTCAGAGATGCCTTTTGTTCGGAGTGTGTGCTGCACTAATTACAGTGATCATTCATAGCCAAGTCGCGCTCATGCTCATCACCTCCCACACACACACACACACACACACACACACACACACACACACACACACACAATAAAAAACAATCCACACACAGCCGCAAGGGCAGCCTGTGTGGTGGCATTATTCCTCAGTTGCTTTTTCCACTTGATCTAATGATCGAGAAGCGGTAAGCATCCAAACACTGTCATAATTGGCCCAACTTTTCAAAGTCAGCCTAAATGGCTATGCTAATCAATCTTCATGGTTGTCTTCAATGACTTGGATGACACGCAGATGAGAACTGGTTTAATTATCGCTGCTATTAGGTTTGAATTCTGTACTCTCAATTCCTGGAATTTGGGTATGCCTGGATAGTGTTCATTATGGACTAAATATGCTTAGACCTCAGAGCTACTGCATTCTCAAATCTCATTGGTGAGAAGGTGTTTAATTTTCTAGGGTTAGGGTTAGCACCTCTATTAATTATTATTTCTATAGTAACAGCTCGTTCACATGGTGGTGCTATACATAATATAAGACTAATAATAAATGGATTAAAAATGTGTTGTTCTTTAACAAAGATAAATGTATCATCATTGAAATGGTCAAGCTTACTGTAAGAGACGTATATTTCACAATTAATATGGAAGGAGTCTCCAGTGTCAGGGTTTTGTACCAAGCAGGAAGTTTTATTTTTCTTGATTCTCGCTGCATTTTTAGATTTAATTAGCTTCAAGAGAGAGGAAAAAAGAGGCTGGTAATTGAAGGACTGTACATGATACCAGGAACTAACTTGTCAGCTAGATGTTCCTCAACATTATTAACTGAATTTGTTTTGTCTTATTTAACTTCAAGAAAGAGAAAAAGAGAGGCTGGTAAGCAAACAAGACCTCAGTCTCATGCATGTCTCATGCATTAACTATAAACGGATTAAAAATAGAATTCAAAACCAGTGAACTGCACATGTATCATGATCATTAGCACCTGTGAATAAGCTCATTAGGTTATGATCAAGTGCTTCATCAACTGTCTGTGGTGAAAGCACTAACATGGGGATTAAAATCCAACAGTGTGACTGTGGATACATTGAGTGATCATGGGTAAACAGATGCCTTAAAAGCGCAGCTGTTTCCCTACCAGCATGAATGGACTGCAGTACAGCTGCCCTAACAGGAAGCTTCCTAACAGGAAGCTCGAGATGCGCCACTGCAGCACTCCAAAGTTGAAGGCAAAGCAGTGTAATGGCTGGGGTTGGCATGGCAACCATTTTGGTAGAACTGAAAAGGGAAAAAAAATCACAAATAGGAGGATGGGCGTTCTGCTTTCAGAACAGAGAAGTTGCTGGTAAATTGGGAGTGCATCTAAAGAGCAGTATCTCCTTTGAGCTCAGCAGTTGCAAAGAGAGCTTCAAATCGAGCATCCAAGCTGCTGGAAGCATGGCATTCTGCAGCACACAGTACGAGTAAAATATGTTAGGAGAAGCCTTCACAGTATTGTGCTGTGACTCAATGGTGACAGAAGGAGAGGAGCAGAAAGAAGATGATGTTGCAATTGGCTCATATCTCTGTAAGGGTAGAAAAGAAATAAGCTTTGCGCACACAGCCATCCAACGATCTGCCCACGGAAGGGAACAGGAGATCTGACTTTACTCTGAATCTTTTTGTTTGTTTGTTTGTTAATAATCCCCCGTATGTTGGACTGGAAAAAAATGCCTCCAGAGAGAATATTATATGGATTTCAGTGATCAGGTCCATGTTTGCATTTGGATTTAATAAATAAATAAATAAATAAATAAATAAATAAATCAGAGTTCAGAGGAGAATGGCCAGACTGGTTTGAAATGACAGGAAGACTACAGTAACTCAAATAAGCACTCTTTACAACTGTGGTGAGCAGAAAAGCATCTCAGAATGCACAACACTCCAGTTATAAAGACTTGGTTTCAGTAAGCAATGCTGGAATTGGTTGATACTCATAGCTCTCATATCAGTATTATATTTGAATTAAAAAAGAGGGGATTGATGCATCTCTAGTATAATATTAGGGTTTTTTTTAAAATTTATTTATTTATTTATTTTTTACCATTTTACAATTTCCCTATTTTTGTCAGTTTGAAGCAAAATGTTGTATTTTATTTGGCTCGCAAAAGCCACAGCAGAACTATCAAACACTGGAGAAACTTTCACAGCACTGTTGTAATTGCTCCACCCTTCACTCACTGCGCTGCAATAAAGTGTTAAAACTTCGAACAAAACATCAAGCATATCTCACACCGTTTTGGGACCCACAGTGAATATAAATCACAGAGTGCTGTTCTGTGACGCTGAACGCTCAGTGAAGATGAGATGACGGGCATATGGAGGAACATGCTGCTCTGTAAGTGTTTTCATCAGCCCCAGCATGAGGGGGGCAGCCATTTGCTGGGTTCAATATCTCCTCAGGCTTCACATGAAGCATTTCCTCTTGCTTGCTGATAAACTTAATCCAACACCCTGCTGCACCATTTATCCAGTTGGAAAGATGGACTCGCCTAGCAACATTTATAGATTCAGATATCGGTGGTACATGTGAAATGTATTAAGTTTTGTTCGCTTTGTAAATGATTCAGAAAGGCTGGATGTTGTGAAACACGGCCCATTGTGTAGGCAACAGGGCGAGAAAACAGTCAAACTGGGCTCACAAAGCACTTCACAATGGTCGAGCGGTTTTATTTCCAGAGCTCGTTTTACAGTAACTATGGAGACCGTGGGTCAGAGAAATGCAGCAATGGACCATGGTAGTTACAGCCTCATGTTTTTTTCTTTTTGCTTGTTTTTGTTTTTGATCAGCTCTTCTAAAGGTTTTGTAATTTATGTGTGATCCTACATTCTATCTTGGCTACTCTAAAAAAAAATGTTATTTATAACCCAATAACATGCTGAATATTTCCCTCAGCAGTGCTTTTGTCCCCCTGGATCCAGTAAAGAGATGTACACTATGTAATTCATTGTCCTCACTCCTGCTCTTTGTGGCACAACACAATCAGTTTGCAAAAATTTTAATGAAAGAACTGGGTGTGTAATGAAAGGATGGAGCTTAATTAATTTATCGCTATAACTCCTGCACAGCATGTCTCTGTGGATTACAGCTCCCAATTACACCACACATTATGACTGTTTCAACTTGACCCTGGATGATATGAAGGAAGGCTTGTGGTTCTGTGGCTGTCAAAACTGAGAGTACATGCTGCTGCCAGATTGTGAGTTTGACACTGAGGTAAAAGGAAATGTAGACTTTAGTAGGAAGTTCCTAAACTGAATCCAGGTGAGGTATTTGTCGTGAAGTGCTCACATGTCTAAAGTGTATCATTTAATTAGTTTTCCCCAAGGGTTTTCTCTGGTTTCCACCTTTTTATTGTTTAATACATAATAAAAAGTTTGGGCATCCCTGGCCAATTAAAATCTTTTGTAATTTGTAGATTTTTTATATATACAGTGCCCTCCACTAATATTGGCACCCTTGGTAAATATGAGCAAAGAAGGCTGTGAAAAATTGTCTTTATTGTTTAAGCTTTTGATCGTTTGTTCACAAAATTCACAAAAATACTCTGCTCTCATGGATTAGGCTGGGCAAGAATTGTCATTAGGAATACAGAGTGTAATAAATTCTCTCACTCTTCATACCTTGTGCTAACACTCACCAACATCTACGCAGCTGACCAAGGATTTGAACAGGCTATAAAAGTATATCAAAGCACTTCCAGATAACTATTTCCACCTGGAAGACCAATAAATCTTGTGGATAGAACTGTCCACAAGCTGGCTGAAAGGCAAATGACACTAAGGACCTGTAGGAAGGTTTAGCTGACATAGGAGTAGTAGTGCACCATTGTACTCTGCAGCATTGTTTACACAAACATGATCTGCATGGAAGAGTCATCAGAAGGGAACCTTACATGGAAGTAAAAAGTGAAGGTCTGATGCATGCAAAACAATATTTAGATAAGTGAGTGGCATTTTGGAAACAAGTACTGTGCAATAATGAAGCAAAAATGGAATTCTTTGGCTACAATTACCAAAGGTATGTTTAGAGAAAAACGGAGCAGCAACATGTTAAGCATGGGGGTGGATCTACAGTGTCCTCCACTAATATTGGCACCCTTGGTAAATATGAGCAAAGAAGGCTGTGAAAATCATCTTTATTGTTTAACCATTTGATCTTTTGTTAAAAAAAAAATCACAAATATACTGTGCTCACATGGATATCAAACAATTGCAAACAAACACAGGTTTATATATATATATATATCAAATCTTTATTAATATAGGTGTGCACCCCATGAATTCATATGAGAAAAATATATTTGAAGTATATTCCAATTGATATTTAACATTTTGAAGTACACCTGGGTGACTAGGAACAGGAAATCAACCATGACTTCAATCATGACTTCCTGTTTCACAGGGGTATCATATAGGCCAAATTCCCTTAGTCATTCATAACAATGGGTTAGACCAAGGAATATAGCTGTGATGTGCAGCAAAAAGTTGTTGAGCTTCACAAAATGGGAAGTGGCTATAAGAAAATAGCACAAGCAATGAAAATGCCCATTTCCACCATCAGGGCAATAATTAAGGAGTTCCAGTCAACTGGAAATGATATGAACCTGGAATTGGACGTGTGTCTATATTGTCTCAAAGCACTGTGAAGAGGATGGTTCAAGTGGCCAAAAAATCTCCAAGGATCACAGCTGGAGAATTGCAGAAGTTAGTTGCGTCTAGTGGTCAGAAAGTCTCCAAAACTACAATCTGAAGTCAGCTACATCACCACAAGTTGTTTAGAAGGGTTTCAGAAAAAAGCCTCTACTCTCATCCAAAAACAAACTCAAGCGTCTTCAGTTTGCCAGACACTACTGGAACTTCAAATGGGATTGAGTTATATGGTCAGATGAAACCAAAATAGAGCTTTTTGGCAATAAACACCAGAGGTGGTTTTGGCACACACAGAGAGGTAGCCATATGGAAAAGTACCTCATGCCCACGGTTAAATATGGTGGTGGCTCTTTAATGTTTTTGGGCTGTTTTTCTGCCAGAGGACCTGGACATTTTGTTAGGATACATGGCATCATGGACTCTATCAAATATCAACAGATATTAAATGAAAACCTGACTGCCTCTACCAGAAAGCTTAAAATGAGCCGTGGATGGATCTTCCAGCAGGACAATGATGTAAAACTTCCAAAATCCAAAATCAACTCAAAAATGGTTTACTGACCACAAAATCAAGGTCCTGCCATTATGCCTTAATTGACTCATTAGGATGCTGTGGTTTAAGAGAAATAAAACATTGTTATTGGAAAATAATCAACTTCGATGTGGTAATGACCTCTGTGTCACGTCACAACACTGTCTCAACTGGTTTCCTGGAACAGCACGTCCTGTTGAGTTTTATTTCTTTCAGACTATGACGACAAATGAAAAGAGTGGCAGATGTTTTGTTTTTTTTCACGGCTGACGAATTTCTCTTGACCGTAATGGAATGTGAGGTCTGTGTATAGTTTGACTGATGCAATATCATCTTCACAATCAATTTCCACACCTTAGCGAACCCCACACCAGTGCAATGGCAGGAGCTAAATAAATAAATAAATAAATAAAATAAAAATTGATTCAGGCAGAGCAACATTGTAGGTGTGCCAAAACACAGCTACAATTATAAATATATTTTATGTACTGTGTGGTAAATGCACATCCATAAGCATGGCTTTAGTCCCAGCAGACAGCGCTGCGTTATTGAACACTGAAACACATGAAAGTCATAGGCACTTTCTGGTGATTGACTTTGAGGGGGGAAAAAAAACGGGCTACTTTTGCTGAGCGGCTTGTCTGGAAAGGCCAGGTCTGTGGGGGAAATGAAAGAGAGAGAACAAATGTGGCATTTGTTGAGATCGATAGCACATTGCGAGAGGCATCAGAAAGAACTCAGCAGCGCAAAGGTCTCGTAAATAGTTATTTTATATGAATGCATCTCGGCGGTGGGGATGAATTCATCTGTTTTGCTGTTCGACTGAGCTGTTGGAGAGGAGGAGGTAAAACACAACGCCACAATAGGGAGTAAATGAGCCTGAGTGAGGCGCATAACCCTGAGCACCCAAGCACAATCCAATCTGAAATGAGGATTTGAGGAAGCAATTGTGGAAGAATTACCACTTTAAATTTGATTCACCTCACTTGTGAAAATATGTGAGTGAGAGAGAGAGAGAGAGAGAGAGAGAGAAAGAAAGAAAGAGAGAGATGTGTGTGTGTGTGTGTGTGTGTGTATGTGTGTGTGTGTTGGGGGGGTGGGGGGGGGTTTGTTTGGGGAGAAAGAAAGACCTATGCTCCACAAATCCACATTGTGTTTAGAAAAGTTTATTTCTGAGCAACACTTGTCAACATATTTTCTCTTGAACAATTTCAGAATTCAGACTCACCTGCGTGGTTTCTGAAAGGTATTCTGTAACACTGACATGTGTAAAAAGTTACAAGACAGCCCTGAAAGGATTTTAAAAGAAAACTACAGCGTCAAAAACAAAACAAAACAAAAAAGAAACAATATACAGAGGGGAGTAAAAATTGCACCCTAAATACAGGAGCAAAAATAAATTAAAACAATCTATCAAACCACCACAAATGTACGACATCATATTATTTTTTTCTTTGTTACTGGAAATGTGTATATTTATATGTGTATTTCTTTCTTTTTTAAAAATCAATGGCGGTATATAAAAAAAAAGATCTATTCTACAGGTATTGTAGGCACTCCGCTTCCACTGTGTTGTGGCTACAGTGTGCCGTAGAGTATATTCAGGAACCATACAGAAGGTTGCTGATGCGCAAACCCTGACAAATATGCTTAGCTGAAAAGGTGATGTGACGTTGCTGCTGTGCAAAATGTACTCTTGTGCTTTACAATGTCGTGATGCTCTTCTTGTGTTAGTACAGATGGTTCATTATGGGACAGTTCTCTGACTTAATCAGCTAACGTTGTTTGGCCTGTTTAGAACAAATGGAAATAGCAGGATTTTATTCATCAGGATCAAAATTCTTAAACTCAGGACCATGGCCAAGTTCATACAGAAAGATTACTGAAAATGTACTCTTAAGTCAAATTGGACATCATGCATTTGGTTTGAGGTTTAAAGAATACAAGACTTGGGACGCTACGATTAGCCTTTGTTTCCAGTTTTACTTGTACCATGTTGTGTTTCATGTTGAGCTTAAAATCTTAACAAGTGTAATGTAGGTACTTTCTCACTTTCCTCACATCAATCATGATTACTGGTGTTGCTAAAGGTAGTATTTCCTAATGTCTTTTCAATGTATTGCATCAACAGTGTACAACCTATCCCATTTCCTTCATCGTTCCCAATCGTTCCAATAGCTTACAGCGCACTCCAGGACAGACACACGGGTAATCCTTTGCTCACGCATGAAGAAATGTAAACAACACGTGGAAGACGGTGCGGGATGAAAACATTCAAACTCAATTGCTCTGTTTGTATATATTGTGTTTTTTTTCTTCTGCTTTTGTCTTTTGTCTTAACTCGGGCTCTGGCTCTGACTCTCCCACGCTTTCACACACTCTCTAGATTGCTCTTTCTCTGAGATCTAATCACAGCTCAGAGATTGTGAGCAGGTGATTCATCATGTATGCTAGGGCAGAAGGAGACAGAGCGCAGGATATGACAAGTGCGAGCGATCAGCTCTTGTTTTCTGCAGGAGGTATCTTATTGGGGCGCCTTCGGAGGAGGTTTGCCCGGTGACTTTAATGAGTGTAATGAGACAAACAAATGCATCATACTTCATCAGCGCTGGAAAGACAGCATGGGGACTGGGTTCGGGGGAGGAAATATACACAAGTAGGTAAACAAGAAACAAAATAACATTAGGTTCGTCGTCATCAAGACACTGACGAAGCAAACAAGACCAAACAAAATACATAGTCATAGTCATAGTGCAAGTGTCACTATTTTTCGAGCCTCGGCTTTATAGTCCCGAAAAACGATGTTACATACAAAAACTCCCTTTCAGGCTCCTTATTGCACCAGATAAGCAAAAAAAACTCATCAAACGTCTATTAGAAAAAGGATTTCTGCCCCTTCTGTTCTCTCATCGTGAGTCCAGAGTGTGTAATGAGTAAGTCCTTTTGGCTGAAGTTCACATCTATTTTTATGCGTCTTCCACATTTTTTGTTGCTCTGTCCCTCAGTGAGGCAGGCCCATCTACATACCGCTGGTGTTCATGCCCATGCCCGCTGCTTGGCCCATGCAGGGCAGAGTCTGTGCTGCTTTGGGAAAATCGTGAGCCACCACACGGCCGTTCTCCCCTCCGCTGCCCATGCGGCTCAGGCTGGAACCCAACATTGCTGCGTCGATGATTTGCTACAAGAGACAGACCACAAGCACGTTTGTTACACCAAATCCAGATTTATCTTTTGATTAAACTGAATGCATCAAATCTATTGGAGAAAACAAGGTCTAAACCAGGGTCAATTGTCACTCGAAGCGGTATATCCACAAGCTACACTATGGTGGAAATGTATGCCTCACTTGAGTTCTATACGTCTGTCAATATGGCAGCCTTGCACAATAATTCAGCAGATAGAAAACAATTAGAACAATAAAAGAAATGATGCTAGCTGGGAAGCCACTCACTCCGGCATTAGTTTCACATAATGAAACCCTGAAGGCTTCAAACAGGAGCTAATGATGTGGCTGTTGGGCTTCAAATTCAAATCCAGCACACTTCACTGCATCAGAGAGGATAATGTTTCCATAGCTGATGCAGTCCAATTGGCCTTCTAGGAGTAGAGATTTCTGACAGTGATATTCGAAACTTATACCTCAGCACTCTTGAAGTCTCAATTCTCATTGATCAAAAGGTGTTGTTTAACTGCGATAATTCCTGCTGTGAGGAAAATCACAGGCATATATTAATTAATGCACTTGTTCTAATACATTATTGTTTCTAATGGTAACAACTTATTCAGGGACTTGTATAGTGTACAATCCACATTAACAGATTAAACAATGTGTTGATATGGTGAACTTTTTTGTGACAATATATTTAGCATTTATGGAAGAAGTCTTCACTGTCAGTGCTGTGTAACATTCAGGGGTAAAGCTGTACTGTAACTAAGTTTTCCACCATGTGAAAGTCTTCATGACTGAGGGCCTTGTGGATTCTCAGTAACGTAGAAAAAATAGTCTCTGGTGAGTAAAATAAATGTTCATAAATGCTATAATGTACAGTGATAACAAGAACTTGTTTCATAGATGTTCCGCAACATTAGATGTCACTATAAACGAATAAAAAATATGTCATGGCATTTTTAATAAATAAAAAAATTGCTAGTGCTGATGTAGTAGTATAATTGCTGAAGTATAAGAGGAATAAAAGACTATGAGTCATGCTTTTATCAAAAAATAATCAACTTCAAATGTATTTTCCTATAACAGTATACCCTTTCATTTTTTATTCCTTATAAGGCAGTTGCGTGGATGTTAGGTTCAAGTAAAGCGTGTCTAACGGATTCTGAGAGGATACAGGGTATGATAAAGGTAACTGACAACATTCTAGTTAATGATAGAGCAGTGTAATTAAATTCACCAAATTAAAACATATTATTAAAATGATTTGTTAAGCACACCACTAATTGCTGATGTTGAATATTGGGGAATAAGAAAGTGTTTTCATAAATGGACACTACTACATACACAGAAAATGGCATTTTTATGGCCGAAAATAAATTTATGATTCACCACATGGTTCCACTGGTAATTGAATCTAAATTTGTAACTGTGGCTTTTTTTTTGCCGATGGCTGAGAAGCATTTGAAGGAAGTGTGCATGATTAGAAAAAAAACTCACAGCAGGAGGCTTTCTATATCACACTCGCCTACTGTTACCTCTTTCCTACTAACACCCTGTCTTGAGAAGGAGGGCGGTCACGCTCTTATAATCACGGTGCATATTTCACACTGATGAACTTCATCCAAGATATGGATGTTGGAGGGGATCCTTATTCCGAATGTTCACACTAGAATATCTGGCATCGAAAAAAACGGGAGGAATTGCCTGTGAATTGAGAATTACTTTGGCTGAAGCTCAATATCAGAGTATATATTCTGTGTCCTAGTGAAAATAAATTGGGATAAACAAGATTAGAAGAGGCTATTTTACCTAGACAAAAATAAAAGACAAAAGATATGTGCATTCAGGTAAAAACAGACATTTATACTGTTTGGATTCACTTTAGTCATTGCTAATCCCTGATCGGTAGCTTCATCCCTCTTTATCACATTAATCAGGGACTTTGGAGGGCCAATGCTTGCTATGGTAGCAACTGGTTTACGCTTCATAATAGCCTTATATTTACTAGCAAATCTGGTTTATATTACTAGCAGTTCTGGTTCTAATTAAGATTAAATAATAATTAACATAATATTAGCTAACTTTCTAGCAACCTTAACTACTGTTTTTTCAAAATGTAAGAGTTAGCTTAAAGTAAGCATGTTTGCTAGCAACCTTGGCTAATGGTTTACAAACTGTAACTGTTAGCCTAATGTAAGCAAGTTTGCTAGCAACATTTGCTACTGTTTTACAAAATATAACAGCTAATCTAATGTAAGCAAGTTTGCTAGCCATATTGCTAGCCACATTGCTAGCCACTGTTTTTGGCAATACAATAGCCATTAGCTTGGTAAGCTATGTGGCTAGGTACTAAAGTGTAAAGAAGTCTAGTCTAACTTTCTCAATTTCTCTTACATTCATATTCCAGAGATTATGTTCAGGCTTCCTTAAAAAACACATCACAAACACGAACATCATTTTAGTCTGATATTAACAAAGTAAATATTAATATTAAAATGTGTTCTCTTTGTAAATATGAAAAAGGTGATTATAGTCCCTGTCACATTACCACAATGTTATATTAACACATCTAGCTGTGCACACACACCTGCCATTAGAAGGATCCTCAAGCTGATAAAGGCATTTCCATAAATAGCTGTATCACTAATAATTGAGACAATATTAGTGGTGGCCTGGGAACAACCTTCATGTGAAATTTTGACATTTTCTACTATATATACACTCACCTGCCATGTTATTAGGAATACCTATATCCCTGATGCAGTTATTTAATCAGCCAATCATGTGGCAGCTGCATAATGCACAGAATCTTGCAGGTAGGGGGCATGGTGGCTTAGTGTTTAGCATGTTTGCCTCGCACCTCTGGGGTTGGAGGTTCGAATCCCACCTCTGCCCTGTGTGCGCAGAGCTTGCATGTTCAGGGGTTTCCTTCAGGTACTCTGCTTTCCTCCCCAAGTCCAAAGACATTCATTAATTGGCATTTCCAAATTGTCCGTAGTGTGCGCCCTGCAAAGGGATAACCATGGTCTCCCCCGCCTTGTGCCCTGAATTATCTGGGACAGGCTCCAGGCTCCCCATGACCCTGTGTAGGATAAGCGGTATGGAAGATGGATGGATGTAACACTGTATTTTTCACACACCTTCATTCTCCGAGACTGGATTCTGGATTTGTAACAAAACTCGACCAAGGCCACCAGCATGGCCAGCCCCAGTCCTCCAATCAGGATGTAGAAAACCCCTGCCACATTACTGAGGCTCAGGGCGCTGGTCTTATCCTGAACAGCACAGAGAATACAATCAGAAACTAATACATATACAGCACACTCACTGACACGCACATGCACATACACACACACACACACGCACACACACAGATACACCCATGCATTCACCAAAGTACATTTCTCTTACTTAGGCTAGCAAATATAATCCATAAACACATAAAAGGAAAAATATTGTTTTGAGACACAATATAGTATATACAGTAGTACTATACTACAATATAATACATATTGTCTTTAAATCTGTACAATTTAATATTTACAAATTGTAATAAATTACTAGCAGCAATAAAATGATCTAGTAAACACTTTCTAAAGCATGCAGACAGACTCATGCACAAGTCACAAGATGGAATAACACATATCACTCTCCAGAACATGGCAGTTTGATCTATTTATTCTTTCTGCATACTTAGATTAAAAACATCTATCATAGAAACAATTAAAACATCTCTCCATTTTACAATATAAGCAGCCTCTACGTTTGAAGTACATACAGTACGTGAGAGGAATCCTTCTATAGGACTTGGGAATTGTGAGTTACAGCATACTGTATAATGTCTCATACGTAAGCTATGGCCTGTGGAGCACTTTCTCTGTCCCCATGATGGTGGCCATGACATTACACTGGGGAGGCAGAAATCAGTGGCATGCATGAGTTTCTCTGGCCATACTGTGGGCTCATCCAACAGCATGCACATTGCTTTTATAGTGGCTGGCATAAGTATTCACCCCACTTGAACGCTCAGACATTTTGTAAGAACTAAAAATGGACCCAGTTGGGATTATATATCATGAATCTACACAAAATAGCCCATAATACTGAAGTGGTTGTTTCTCAGTCTAATGCCCTTCTTACCTGACCACTGACTTTTGGTGGACAGCCTCCTGTGCCATATTCTTTCATTTTTTCACGATATGTAGGATGTTCAGAGTTTGGGATTTATTTATTTTTACAAACAAACTGTGATTGATACTTTTCTAGATCTTTTCCAGAATATACTATATGGACAAAAGGTTTGTGGACACCTGACCATCACACCCATATACAGTATCTCATAAAAGTGAGTACACCCCTCACATTTTTGTAAATATTTGATTATATCTTTTAATGTGACAACACTGAAGAAATGACACTTTGCTACAATGTAAAGTAGTGAGTGTACCGATGGGTAACAGTGTAAATTTGCTGTCCCCGCAAAATAACTCAACACACAGCCATTAATGTCTAAACCGCTGGCAACAAAAGTGAGTACACCCCTAAGTGAAAATGTCCAAATTGGGCCCAATTAGCCATTTTCCCTCCCTGGTGTCATGTGACTTGTTAGTGTTACAAGGTCTCAGGTGTGAATGGGGAGGAGGTGTGTTAAGTTTGGTGTCATCGCTCTCACACTCCCTCATACTAGTCACTGGAAGTTCAACATGGCACCTCATGGCAAAGAACTTGCTAAGGATCTGAAAAAAATAATTGTTGCTCTACATAAAGATTGCCTAGGCTATATGAAGATTGCCAAGGCCCTGACACTGAGCTGCAGCCAAGACCATAACTGCTGTATGGCCAAGACCATACAGCAGTTTAACAGGACAGGTTCCACTCAGAACAGGCCTCGCCATGGTCGACCAAAGAAGTTGATTGCACGTGCTCAGCGTCATATCCAGAGGTTGTCTTTGGGAAATAGACGTATGAGTGCTGCCAGCATTGCTGCAGAGGTTGAAGTGGTGGGGGGTCAGCCTGTCAATGCTCAGACCATATGCCACACACTGCATTAAACTGGTCTGCATGGCTGTCGTCCCAGAAGGAAGTCTCTTCTAAAGATGATGCACAAGAAAGCCCGCATACAGTTTGCTGAAGACAAGCAGACTAAGGACATAGATTACTGGAACCATGTCCTGTGGTCTGATGAGACCAAGATAAACGTATTTGGTTCAGATGGTGTCAAGCGTTTGTGGCGGCAACCAGGTGAGGAGTACAAAGACAAGTGTGTCTTGCCTACAGTCAAGCATGGTGGTGGGAGTGTCATGGTCTGGGGCTGCATGAGTGCTGCTGGCACTGGGGAGCTACAGTTCATTGAGGGAACCATGAATGCCAACATGTACTGTGTCATACTGAAGCAGAGCATGATCCCCTCCCTTCGGAGACTGGGCCTTAGGGTAGTCTTCCAGCATGATAACGACCCCAAACACACCTCCAAGACAACCACTGCCTTGCTAAAGAAGATGAGGGTGAAGGTAATGGACTAAACCCTATTGAGCATCTGTGGGGCATCCTCAAATGGAAGGTGGAGGAGCACAAGGTCTCTAACATCCACCAGCTCCATGATGTCATCATGGAGGAGTGGAAGAGGACTCCAGTGGCAACCTGTGAAGCTCTGGTGATCTCCATACCGAAGAGGGTTAAGGCAGGTGCTGGAAAATAATGGTGGCCACACAAAATATTGACACTTTGGGCCCAATTTAGACATTTTCACTTAGGGGTGCACTCACTTTTGTTGCCAGCGGTTTAGACATTAATGGCTGTGTGTTGAGTTATTTTGAGGGGACAGAAAATTTACACTGTTATACAAGAAGTACACTCACTACTTTACACTGAAGCAAAGTGTCATTTCTTCAGTGTTGTCACATGAAAAAATATAATCAAATATTTACAAAAACGTGAGGGGTGTACTCACTTTTGTGAGATCCTGTATACGTCTGTTATAGTAGCAAAGGTGTGGACAAAAAAGTACATATGATTGTTATGGTTGTGTGTCCACATACCTTTAACCATATAGTGTAGCTCCTTGGTCTTCATGATGCTGTTTGTTGGTATGTTCTCCAACATAATATAGGGCCCTCCAGAAACCAGTGTATATACTTCGATCATGTGACACTTTAACTGCACACAGACTAGACATGTAACTAATTATTTGAATTCTAATGGCAAGTTTTTGCACGAGTACAAATTTTAGGGATTTCACAGCAATGAGCCTAAATACTTTCTCTCGATATTATGGATTATTTTTCTAGACTCATGATATATAATTCCAATTAAGTCCAGTCGAGTGGACAAAATGTGGAAAAGTTTAAGAGTGTGAATACTTACACAAGGCACCATAAAACATGGACAAGGATAGATAGCATTACCGATCTCTCTGGGGAAAAGCAATCAAGTGACGGGGAATTCACAGCGACACGTTACTCTCCAAACTGTCATTTACTCGTATGTGCATGGATCTGATCCTAAATGATGATCAGACTTGAATAGACTTGAATAGTGCACCTGATAAGCTTCACAGGATTTGACATTAGAACCCATTTAATAATTTAAGCATAGCTGCCCAAACCTGCCCCAGGAGCTTCAGCACCCTGCAGAGTTTAGTTCAAGCCAGAATCTAACACACCCTGGCCCTGTTCCTTTGTACACAGATTACTGAGTTAGCCCGATTGGATTGTTGATGGTTTGACATGATCCTGGATTTTCTTTTCCTTGAAGCTGTTGCCAGAACAAGAAGTCCAGAAGTTCAAACCTGCTTGGGAGCAGGCTTACTCATTGTAAGCAAGATCAGATCACACTGTTAGGGTGCTTTCATGGTGATTTATTGCTATTTGGATCGACAAACAAAAAGGCAAACATAAACCCTGGATGTGACACAAAATTCAGCTGAGTTTTGCAGCTGCAGGCAAACTGTTTCAACTGCACAACTGGCAATATTATTTATTACTCGCTTCTGTACTCCCCTTAAACTTGAAATGGTGGAAATACTCGTTTTTGTAGGCTATTATTTACATTTCCGACATTATATCTATGACTAATGAAAAAAAAGTGTTATGAGTATGTTTTCAGCCCTATACATAGGGGCACATCAGCCAACATTTTGCTATTTGCTTCATTTAGTTATGTGTGAAACCAAACCAAACCAAATAGCAAACAACAAGTACCAAATTTCCTGATTCTGACTTGACAAATAGATGTATAATAGACTTGACATATAGATGTATAATAGACTTGACAAATAGATGACAAATAGATATGCCCTTAGAGGCATCGTGCTATTTTCTTTAGTATTAAAATATAGTTTAATTTGCTTAAAAGTATTATGCAAATAAATAGCATTCTTTGTTAACAGTTTTCTAAGCTTAGTTTTCACTAATCATGGTTTATGAATGCGCTGCCAGAGTTTTCATTTATGTATTCAAACTTTTCACTTTTCCATTCGCCAACCTCAAATATTAATTATGAACTAATATGTAAGTAAGTAATTTCCACTAAAAAGTACAAACTCTATAACTATACAGAGAACCGCATCCAGAGCACTCTCCAAAATTAGCATCACTGAAGTCTCTACTTCCAGGTCATGGAGTGGTTAAGCCCCACCTACACGTGAGATTTGTGCCAGAATGGCAAATGTAAACTTGCAGAGCGTAAACGAAAAGTTTGAAAGCATAAATGAAAACTCTGGCAGCGCATTCATAAACCATGATTAGCGAAAACGAAGCTTAGAAAACTGTTAACAAAGAATGCAGTTTATTTGAAGACCATGAGCCTGTTTACACCTGTTCACTTCATGTGTTTTCTCTGATTGGTTAGATATCCGATTGGGAAAAGACCAGGTATAAACAACTTCCGAAATGCATTCGAGACGGATTTAAATCCGATCGCTCAAACCACATCAGGAGGTGGTCTGGGACACATTCCAGACAAAACTGGACAAGTCTAAATGCATCTGGTTTATGAAACCACATACGTCAGCGCTTTTCTCCTCCCAAACGGAAGTATGGACCGGTATAGCCTGACGGAGACGAGTGTGCCTCCTCATTAAATTGCTTTGCAGGCTGGCACAAAGATAATCGAAGGTCCGGCTCCCCTTTCGGAAACTGGATAGCCAGTTTTGTTTTGTAAAAGAAGCCAGCATTATATTTTCCCACCAATGTTGGCTCCAAGCTTTCATCCAGGTATCTCGCTAGGTTTTAAAGTTTAGTACTGCCGACAGCAAAAATGCTGCACATAGTGCTGCCTTTTGTTGCGTAAGCGTTGTAGCAAGCATTTTCATTTTCTTTTCAACTGCATTCGCAAACCCAAATAGAGCAAAATAACGGTGGCTGCCATCTCAGTTCAGCAGAAATGTATATTTGCATTTTGCGTGGGAATAGGAGATCGGATTCATATCCATTTAGCTGAAACGCATTATGTGGCCAAGTGTAAATGGAACCGTTTTAACAAATCAGTTAGCTATCCGATCAGAGAAAACGCATGAACTGACCAAGTGTAAACAGGACCCATGTTACATTTTTTCCACTGTTTTCAGTTTTAGAGTGTTTTTATTCCTTCTCGTTGTATATTTGTTAATTTCTTGCAAAGTTATTTTCAACATTTTTGGCACAAATTTAACTCGTTACAATATTTGGATATTAAGATGGTAATTGTTCCCATTCAAAGGGAACTTCGACGTTGCGTTTAGCATAACACTATGGGAGCGCTTCTCGAGTGCGACCATCATCTGAAGCTTGTGTAAAATCATGCCTATTTATAGGCCTGCCATGATCAGGTGACGTGGTAATTAAGCACGTCGTGTGATATAAATATGGCACCTCTGAACCGCGCCATCAGCCTTTATTATCTTCAGCGAAAGACTGCATGTCAGTTGTTTGTGTAAAGAAACAAAAAGACGCTTCATTTCCTTGATATCTTTTCTCAAAATCTCAGAACTTTTCTATCCCTTTAAAAAAAAAAGAGAAGAAAAAAAAAGGAATGAGCGAGAGAGAAAAATATGAGTGAGAGAATTCAGGAAATGTGTTACGGCTTACTCCCGTTTCATCACGGGGAATAGTGCACACTTTCTGGGTGAAGTGTCTAGGGTGTAGCATGCGATGGCAGCCACGAGAGGCTGCGCATGGTAATGCCTACATTAAGCAGCTTGCCTCTCGACTCGCGCTATTCTCGGAAGCCGAAGCGAGTTGGGTTTCAGAGCCTCACGGATCTGGGCTGGCCACGGCTGAGGCAGCTAGCCGTCTCAGGTTCGGGGGATCTCTTATGGAGGAGCCGGGGACGAGCGCTGCTCTCTCTTGCTCTGTCTTCCGGGTTCAGCTCTACGCTGGATTTTGGAGCTCGCGTCGCGGCTCCTTCTTCCGCTATGGAAAGCCAAAAAGGGAAGAAAAAAAACACACACAAAAATAATGGTAATAATTCCTCTCTGACTCCGAGGAGCCAGAAGGATGTGCTAAAAACTGAGAGCAGCATATAAAGAGCTGCTTGAAGTGATTACTAAGGCTGGATGAGCCTTTTTTCCCCCAGTGAAAGTAAATGCCTCACACTGCAGAAACTCCCCTTTCTTCCAGAAGTGCTTGACAAAATATCAGGCTTCTGGGGGAAAACCATGCATAAGCCGTATTTACAACCCCACGATATTGGATTATTCGGCCATTGTGGGGAATGAACGGCATGGCTATTTAGCTATGCTGAAGGTGGAGGAGGCGCTTGCGAGCTACCTCTCTCCATTGATGGCAGGTAATTAGGGGGACCGGCTTTGCCATCCAAGCCACTGTGTAAGGCCACTGTGGCATTGGTGGGCAAGCCCTACGCAGTAGTAGTCTTGCTTGTGGGTCACTGCAGACAATGACAGTGTTGCAGGCCTACCAAGCAGACCTGCTGAGTGTGCTCGACATATGGCGGCATTTAGCCAGTTCCTTCCCTGTTGTGTTGAGTTCACCCGGACATCCACGAGTGGAGCCCGGGCCAGCACTAGTGCGAGGGAGACTCAGAAGGCAAGTACGTCAGCCTGCCAACCCCCGCAGACAGCCAGGGGAACCGGGCGGCCACAGTCGCGGCCTGCTTCTAAGCCTGATCTGAGAATGGTCATAAAGGCCAAGCAAAGAAGAGCGGTCCTGAGGGACCGTGGAGGGACGTATCAGGGGACATGAGGTTGTTAGGGCAGTTAGCCCTCAGTGCTACTGTAGGGCCTCCCCTAGTCAAGGCTGTCCCAAGATTACTGTGTTCTCTGGTCAGCGAGCTGTCACAGGGCAACGAAAATCTGATGCTTTCCCTCCAATAGAATGTGGAATAGTTAACGTCACTAAAAGACCATCTGGCAGCATGGTAACTACTGCCAAATGTGTCTCCATGGGTTCTGTCTAATGTAGAAACGGGTTACCGGGTCCAGTTTATAGCTCGACCCCCCCGGTTCAGAGGTGTGCTCACCACAGTAGTCAGCACAGACCAGAGCCCGACGTTAGCGCAGGAAGTAAGATCCCTCTTGGACAAAGGAGCCATAGAACATGTACCCCGTTCCCTGAGGGAGGGAGGTTTTTACAGCCGTTATTTCCTGGTCCGCAAAAAATAGGAGTATGCGGCCAATTTTAGATCTGCGTCATCTGAACTGTACTCTTCGGACATACTGGTTCAAGGTGCTGATGCCCAAACTTATTGTTCCACAGATTCAGTTTGAGGACTGGTTTGTGACAATAGATCTAAAAGGTGCATATTTCCACATAGAAATATTGCTAGCTTTATCCCTTCGCACCTTCACAAAGTGCATGGATGTCACTCTGGCTCCATTGTGACTCCAGGGCATCCGTGTACTAAATTAAATTAAACTGGATGACTGTTCAACATCGAGATGTTGTTCTCACCCACATGAAGAGCTTGGGGCTCCAGAAAAATATGCTTTCCCCAGTGCAGTGGACAAGGGGTTATAAGGATTCTACTACGATGAGGGCGTTTCTATCCCCAACATGTGTAGGGTCAATCCTATCAACACTGAGCAAGATAAAGCTGGATCTTGGGACACTATTGGTGCTTATGGGCCTATTGAACAGGAGACCGTTCAGTGGTGGCTCAGAAGTTGGGGGTTCGTCCTTGGACAAAACCTCTGAGAATAATCAGTGTCACACGGCAATGCCTATGTGCTCTGAGAATTTGAGTGTCCCTGGTTTCTAGCCTTGGGTCACACTCTAGGGGTGTCTCCTTAGCAGAAGACGGTAATGACAGACACCTCCCTCACAGGCTGGAGCGCAGTCTTAGACAGCTGTCCAGCTCACGGTCTCTGGTGCGGCCCTCATCTGGAGCGGCATATAAATTGCCTAGATATGTGGGCCATATTTCTAGCACTGAAATTCCTTCTTCCTCAATTGAGAGGTCACCATGTGTTTACAGACGACACACCGGTGGTCTCATATATTGACCACCAGGATGGATTATGTCCGTGTTCCCTGTTCAGGCAGGTGCAACTAATTCTTCTCTGGGCAGAAGGAAAGTTTGTCAGTGAGTGCAATGTACATTCTGGGAATATGGGGGCAGACATCCTGTTGTGGCAGGGGCTGAGGCCCAGGAATTGGTGGCTCCATCCACAAGTGGTGGAGTCCATATGGCGAGGTTTGGCCAAGCGGGATTGCATGTGTTCGCCTCCAAAGAGACAACACACGGCCCGCTGTGGTTTGCCCTCACTCCTGCCGCACAATTAGGGCTGGACACCATGGTGCACATGTGGCCGAGGTCACATCTGTACGCTTTTCCCCCCATCGCTCTGCTCCCACAAGTTCTAGCGAGAGTTCGCCAAGACAGTCTATGCCTGCTGCTAGTAGCACCTTATTGGCCAGCTTGAATATGGTTCTCAGAGATAATATCCATGCTAGATGGCACTCCTTGGAAGATTCCCATCTGCAGGGATCCACTGTAGACCCAGTTAACTGCGCAATAGATAGAGTCATGGAGTTCTTACAAGAACATTTCTCAGCGGGGTGGGCTCCTTCTACAATCAAGGTTTACGTGGCCGCCATTTCGGCCAGCCACGCCCCTGTTGATGGAGCCTCTGTGGGGCAGCATCCTCTAACTTCGAGGTTTATTCATGATGTCAGGTGGCTGAGGCCCATCTGCAGGCCACGCATACCTTCCTGGGACCTTTCTGTGGTCCTGGAAGGTCTGTCAGGAGCCCCATTTGAGCCCTTAGAGTCAGCCTCTGAGAAGCTTCTGACTCTAAAGGTAGCTCTTCTGCTGGCCCTGACATCTCTCAAGCAAGTAGGAGATCTACAAGCTCTCTCTGTTGCCCCTTCCTGCCCTGACTTTGCCCCTGGATTAGCCAAGGCCTTCCTGTATCCTATGCCAGATTATATTCCTAAGGTGCCTACATCCGCTGCCCACCCTGTGGTGTTGCAGGCTTTCTGCTCTCCTCCATTTCCCACACTGGAACAAGAGAGAATGCACCTGTTGTGTCCAGTAAGGGCTCTCTGTACTTACGTCCACCGCTCTGGCCAGTGGCATAAGTTGGAGCAGCTGCTGGTCTGCTTTGGTGGTGACAGTAGTGATGCTGAGTCAAAGCAGCACATCTGTAATTGGAAAGTGGAAGCAATCTCTATTGCATATGAGGCGCGCAGTCTCGCTACGCCTCTGGGCATAAGGGCTCATTCCACTACGGCGGTCGCCTCCGCGAAGGCTTTGTCCAAAGGGGTATCCTTACAGGATGTGTGTGCTGCTGCAGGGTGGTCTACGCCACACACATTCACTCGTTATTACAGCCTGGATATTCATTCCACCCCGGGTTCGAATGTCTTGCAGTGACCCTCGGGCTTGGGTCTTTTTGAACAGGCCGTACCCTCGGTATGATGGAGTGGATATTCTCGTTCCCATAGTGTTATGCTAAATGCAATGACGAAGATCCCTTTGAAAGGGAACATCTGGGTTACGCATGTAACCCTGTTCCCTGAGAAGGGAACGAGACGTTGCGTAGCTTTGTTATACCAGGGCAGGCCTGTGAACTGCCTCTTCGCTTCAGATAATAGAGGCTGATGGCGCGGTTAACAGGTGCCATATTTATATCACGCGACGCGCTTACTTGCCACGTCACCTGATCATGGCAGGCCTAAAAATAGGCATGATTTTACACAAGCTCCAGATGCTGGTCGCGCGCGAGAGGTGCTCCCCAAGTGTTATGCTATACGCAACGTTTCGTTCCATTCTCATGGAACAGGGTTACATGCGTAACCCAGACGTTTTGTGTGTTGTAAACTGTGTTGAATGTGTCAGTGTTGTGACCAAACAACAAAAAAATCCTAATACATGTAAATGTACAGTACTGTGCAAAAGTCTTATGCACCCTAAAATATATTTGACATTTTTTTAGTACAAACTTTGTTATAGGTTTTTATTTTATGGCTTCTAAAAGATCGACTCAATACAAAAACATGTTAGATGTCCAAACATTTTAGGAAAAAAGTCTGTAAAGAAAGTAGTAAAATACGTAAGAGTAAAACAAAATAATGAAAACTGCTGGGTTCACGTTCAAAGGGAACTCAACATTATGTGAACTTCACACTGTGGGAAGTGCCCTAGCGCATGACCGGTATTTGAAGTCTGTGTAAAATCACACCTATTTATAGGCCTACCATGGTCAGGTGATGTTGCATTTCTCTATAAAACAGCACCCTTAAACCACGTCATCAGCTTTCTTTGTCTTCAGCGCAAGCCACATGTCAGCTGTCTGTGTGAACATTCCAAAAACTCTTCACTTCTCTCTATTTTCAATAGAAAATTACATATATATATATAATTTTCTATTGAAAATAGAGAGAAGTGAAGAGTTTTTGGAATGTATATATATATATTTCTTTTCTCTTCTGTCGCTATCCTGTGCAAACAGAATGAGCTTTAGAGAGTTCAGAAACTGCTACTCCTTGCTCTCGTGTTATTACAGAAAGGAATACACACATTTTTTGTGCGAATGGTATGGGAGTGGGGTGCACGGTGGCTTAGTGGTTAGCACGTTCGCCTCACACCTCCAGTGTCCGGAGTTCGATTCCTGCCGGGGTCATGTGTGTGCGGAGATTGCATGTTCGCTCCTCCGGGTGCTCCGGTTTCCTCCCTCAGTCCAAGACATGCATGGTAGGCTGATTGGCGTGTCTAAAGTGTCCGTAGTGTATGAATGGGTGTGTGTGTGTGTGTATGTGATTGTGCCCTGCAATGCCGCAGTTGAGGAAGCGTCTCGACAACGCCTTCTCCCTGATCGCTCTGCTCCCACAGGCTCTAGCAAGAGTTCATCAAGATCATACTACATCTGCTGCTAGTATCACTATCACTGAGCAACCGAGGTTGTAGAGATCATGTTAAATGCTAGAGCACCATCCATGATAAAATTGTATACTGGTGTGAGGAACACCAGTGAGACCCAGTAAACTATGCAATAGCTACAGTCCTGGAGGTTGGCTCCTTCTACAATTAGTGTTACCCAAGCCACGCCCCTATAGGTGGAGCCTCTGTGACAGGCCATACCCTCAGTATGATGGAGTGGGTATACTTATTCCCACAGCGTGAAGTTGAGTTCCCTTTGAAAGGGAACCTCTGGCATGTGAGAACCCTGAGAACCCTGTAGCTTTGTCATCCTGGGGTATACCTGTAATTTGTGCGCATCAGACAAAGAGAAGCTGATGACGTGGTTTAAAGGTGCCATTTTATATACATGCAAAATGTCACCTGAACATGGCAGGCCTATAAATAGGCGTGATTTTACACAGACTTCCCACAGCGTGAAGCTCATGCAACGTCTCTTTCCCTTCTCAGGGAACAAGATTACATGTGTAACCCAGACGTTCTGCTGCAAAAATAAGAAGCAAATGTGACAGTCAAAAACTCCAGAAGAACTGTGGCTGGTTCTGCAATATGCACAGTAAAACTCACTAGTTTATTTCCTTATAAAACTGCACAAATTGTACCTGAGACTACTCTTTTTTTTTTTTTTTTAAAGCAAAGGGTCATCTCACCAAATACTGATTTTGTTTCATTTATTACTGTTTACTGCTCTTTATAGTATTTTTTTAAATGTAGAAACATTTGTTTTCTTTATTTTCGAAGGCATCTTTGCTCTACAGCATTTCTTTGCATGTGAAAATACTTTTGCACAGTATTGTATATGGCGAATATAATGATTCTGATTCTATGAGATCGAGGTTGAGGAATTGTAATGCATATGCATGATTCCGTTGTCCTCAATTTCCTATTTAGAATTCTCAGATTAGTTAATAATGGCCATATTTTGGTTAATATGTGCTCCCCTTTAAAACGTACATGTGATTTTAATGATAAAACTGAATAAGCAGGTTGCAGCTCAGTTTAATTAGGTAGCATCGCCATAAGTCTCTGCTATGAATAGAGATTTTTAATTATAACGTACTTTGGTATTGGAATGTGTTATGAAGACCTAATTAAGACATACTGCCATCACCTCCCATGATATTAGTGGTATTAGACTCATATGCACATATAGTTAAGAAGTTTTTCTTTCTGGATCTGTCTTTAACTGCGACTGCACTACACCGATTTCAACCAAGTTTATCCATGAAACCATACCGTTTTCTTCAGAAAAGACCAGTTAACCAAAATATGGGCACAAATATACTAATTTGAGAAAGTGAAAAACCAAGTGAAAGCACAAATAACATAAGGTATGCACTCATATGAAGATTTCATGACCTGGATTTGGTATCTCACCGTTTGTGACACTGCTTAGGTTCAGATTTTCACTTTATTCTGTACCCGAGCACTGTTTATGTATTGTAATTGAAACTATAGCCAAAGGTGAATTGTTGCAAGGCAGTTGCATAATTTGAGTAGTAGCATTCTAATTAGCCATCATTAATTTACCGATCATTGTTCTGTGTCTCAATATACACTCACCGACCACTTTATCAGGAACACCTGTACACCTGCTCATTGTTGCAATTATCCAACCATGTGGCAGCTGTACAATGCATTTAATCATGCATATATAGGTCTGCTGGTCTCCTGGGATTTTTTCCCCACACACAACAGTCTCTAGAGTTTATAAAAAATTATGAAAAACTAAAAACATTCACTGAGAAGCAGGTATGCAGGCAGAAAAGCATCTCTGGCATATCATACATTGAACCTGGTGGCTCAGTGGTTAAAGGCTCTGGGTTACTGATCAGAAGGTCAGGAGTTCAAGGGACAGAGTTCAAGCCCCAGCACTGCCAAGCTACCACTGTTGGCCCCTTGGGCAAGGCCCTTAACATTCAATTGCTCAGGTGTATAAATGAGATAAATGTAAGTCGCTCTAGATAAAGTCATCTGCCAAATGCCATAAATGTAAATGTAAATGAACCTTGAGGTAGATTCTGCTACAACAGCAGAAGACCAAATCAGGTTGCACTCCTATCAGCCAAGAACAGGAATCAGAGGCTACAGTAGGCACAGGCTCACCAAAACTGTAGATGGGAAGAACATCACCTGGTCTTTTTCAAATTTTCCATTGTCCAACTGTTTTCCTAATAATTTGGTCAATGAATGTACAGGTATATGACCTATCCAACCAGCATAGAAGTGCACAATTATGACTTAATCCATTTACTGTAATCCATTTACACAACTTTGCAGGTGTGGTCAAAGTAACCTGGTTGGAATTATCCTCATTAGTAAATCTATTATATGTCATCTTAGATTTAATTTATTTAGATAAATTAAGCGACAAACAAAGATGAAGGACCTGATCTAATAAAGGTCTTCTGAAGCATTGAAATAATAGAGTTGTATGTTGTATGAGTTGTATAAACAAAACTCTGCAGGTTCATAGATCTCCAGGAATAAGCGTAGGCAGCTCTGATTAAATAAATAGTGCTTGTAGGCAATGGGCATCAACTATTCAGTGACACTTTACTAATATCTGAATTTGTAAAAGGGTCTGGTTTTAATATTGGCAGCTAAATTTGATCAAAATGAATATCATAACATATCATAACACAATCTAAATGACAAATTTGGTTATAGACTATTTAACCCTCATGTACAGAGACTTAAGATTGGACCTGGAGCTATACAACTGATTTGAAACACTTCCATGTTCTTTTTTCATCCATTATTATAAGTATCTGAGGTGACAACAATGCTAACAAGAAAAGATGTAAGAAACAAAACAGCATGGCTAAGCCTAAGTCTAATGCAATCACTACTTAATAATGAGTAGCACCACCATTTTTTACTGACGATACAGACCACAGTCTTGCACACTTTTCTATTAGCTCACAAGATCATGACTAATGAATTCACAGGTCAAATTTGTTAAGTCCCCAGAAAGCAAAAGAAGCAAGTTAACGTTTTGGGTTTTATTTTATGCATCCTGCGTCATTTCCCCTTAGTGAACTGTTTTTTCTGGCAGTTGAGTTTTATTCATACAGTCTAATCACTGATTTTAAAAAGCAAATAAGCATACTTTCTAGTAATCTCCTGCATTACCAGAAAAAGAAATATCCTGTATTATCAGAAAAGAAGCTTAGATATTAGCACCTTTTCATAAACAACGTATTAACATAGAAATCCTCTTTCTGTGCTAGGCTTCCTTCCTGGCAGAGTATCTGAATACAAATGAAGGCCACTGGGTCATTTTGAAGGCACCATACATAAGGGTTAAACATTCCATGGTGTGAATCTGCAAATAGCTACATTTACTGAGGTGCTTATCTCCCACACACCTACCTACTGTATTTCAAAATGTCATTAACATAAGTGAAGACAGCCTAAAGGTGTTTGTGTGTGTGTGTGTGTGTGTGCGTGCTCATTGCATTTGGGTAAAGGGCAGATTGGAGACAGAGTGCAGGCAGCTGCTGTGTACTAGGGGTGGGGGATGAGTGGGCTTTTTGTTTAAGGTCTGAGGCCTGTTCACTAAAGTGAGGCAAAGCACCAATGTGGGAACTAACCTTTCTTCCGGAGTCCTTGCTTCCACACTCGCCTTTATCGTACCACCATTTGTTTTTCAGTTTGTCTAAGACGGCCTGCTCATTGAGCTTCAACACCGCTAGGTTTACAGGGATTCTTCAACCAGGGAAATAACATAAATAACATTACCCATGTTATCTTATGTTATTCAGCATTTAAGTAAACACACACCTATAAAATATGAACTAGTGTTCTACATGTCTACAGCTAGATTGAAAAAGAGGGAAAAAATAGCTTAATCACAAGTCTGAGTAATGTGTCAGTGCCAAAGTGATATGCATTAATACTCCATCTAGCTTTGCTGCCTTTCTCCCTAGTGCAAGATGTGTATTACTATATCACTTTGGGTAACCGGCAAAAGGGGGAACACTCGGAAAGGGTCATCTTTGCTTTTGTTTTTTTACCTATATATCAAAATATTCAATCAGAATATTGTTTATTATATACTTTTTGAAAGCTAATGCATTGTCAGATCCAGATTGGTTCTAGCATACAGCCCCATACTGCATGAGTACAGGTCTACGGGTGTAGCCGGAGTGTTTGGCATGTGTAGTTGCCGGTTACCCCTCCACCATGGTGGTTACCCGCTGGATAGCTCATACTGGGGCTGACCTTGGAATCACCTCCCCCGCTGCCGCACTCGCCCTTGTCGTACCACCATTTGTTTTTCAATTTGTCCAACAGGCCCTGCTCGTTCAGTTTTAACACTGCCAGGTTTACTCGGTTTCTTGAAATGATAATAAAATAATCGGGGTCAGCGTCAGTGGTGAGAATGGGACAGCGAGGCAGAGGTTGTAGGAAATGAAACGTGAGTCAATTTTCAAAATAAAAAGAAAAAAATCAAATCAAATAAAAGTAAAACTGATCTGATTGTGTGCCTGTTTCTACAAGACCTTTTTGTTGTCTTGTGCTGTGTGATGTTCAGGGGAAAAAAAATGTAGTGTGACCAGATTTTACCAAGCAAGACATGGATTCTTAGGAAGGGAAGAGGAGGCATTAGCAATGCTCTGGATTTAAGCGGGCTAGATTGTTATTTTGATTGTTGTTGTCAGATTGCTATCCCATTACAACAGCTCAAAGGAGAACTTATACATTCTCGACAGTCCATGAATTGTGCCAGAGCATTTTTAATGCGCCAGCTCCACCCTTACCCAGTCTTCATGTGCTCCTGCTCCAGCGCTGTTACAGGGAAGCCCTTCCATTGCGTGGCAGAGAGTGCCGCCGGGAAGGAAAGCGAACAGACCGTGGGTCTGCTCTGCTCCCAGGCAACAGTGTCTTTCTCAGTAAAACCTCTCTTTCTGAGCCCTCCCTCTGTGTGACAGGGGGGTTAGAAAGAGGTCGGCTTATGGGTGACTAAGAGAAAGCCAGACTACATTCATGAGCGTTAGTTTCTGAAATTCACTGCTTTGGCAGAAAGAGTAACAGGCAGAGAGGAGAGGAGAAAACGTACCGCATTTTCCAGACTATAAAACGTGTCTTTTGCACCGTAGCAAGTGCCTATTTACTAGTGTTTTTACTATAAACCTGGACAACAGGAAGGTTATGATAAACACACTTTTAGCATGGCATTAACGTAATATTTGAACCTCAAAAGTCACAGTAGGTTAACGAGTGAATTATAAAAGTTCAGCATTAATCATTGTAAAGTGAGGATTTTGGGCCTCATTTATCAAACAAAATACGACAGAATTTATTCACTCAAAGGAAAATTTCCACAAAACAATGTGGTATTTTACATTTGTAAACATTGAGAACTTAGTAATGTGAACCTTTTTTCAGCGATTTATACTGCGCACACACATTTAACAGTTCTGTGAAACTTGTACATTTCACATTAATCCCTGCTGAAAAAAAAATACAAACCATCATAGAAATTCAAATGGTTTCCAATACAAATACCATTACAAACCATCAGCTAAACATTAAAACCATTGCCATTACCATTATTGGTCCTTAATGGTATTCACTAGACATAACATGCCACCAATAGAAAGCAAGAAATTAAAGGTAGAGATTTTACAGTTAACCATTACTCTTCCCACTGAAACCAATACAATTCAATTCAATTCAATACAATTATAACTATTACAAATTCTGTTCGGGTTTCTATTGTTTTTTTCCAGCAGGGATGACTTGAAAGAAAGAATCCAAAACAAATCCATAAATTAAGACAAATACTAATACTAAGACCAGCCATTCATTTGGGACAAAAGTAATTGCACCCCATAAAATGAGGTCGAGTTAATGTGTGTCTATGGGAGCCGACTCACTGCAATGCATGAGCACACGGCGCACACTCTGTTTAGGAGGTATTCTTTTGCAGTTTAGTCATCATCTGGCTTTTTGCGAGCTCTCGTTGCCTTTTTTCAAGTTTTGGAGCATCACTAAATGTAAATCAGCTGTGCCGTGAATGTGCTTGGTACTTTATGGGAGTTTAAACATTACTGAACTTTCTGTAAATCTGGTGGGAATTCGTTTTTAGTTGTGTGTAAAAACATTTACGTACAACTTTACTAAAAGATAAATGAGGCCCTTGGTTTAGAAATATGAATCTTCCCAAAGAAATTCCATCAATCCCATCTTTCTGCAGCAGTTATTTTTGGTTGCAGCTCATCTCCCCGCCATATTTTCTGACAAAATTAGCTTGGTCTATTTGGCTAAAAAAAACAACAACAACACAATGACCCAGCACAGAATAAAGCAGTTATTGAAGATGAGTGAATGAATGAGATAAATATGCTTCCATGGTAATCAATATAGCCCATCTTTGTCCTGGAACCTGTCTATCTGACCACCCAGTCCCAAACGTAAAAACCGGCCCAGTCCTGATACTTTTGTTGTTCTTTCCAACGGGATTCCAGTCCTGATGTACACCTCTAGATAAGGAACGTAGCAAAGGTTTGAGCTCTGGAAACAAAAGTGATGAACTACAGTAACACTAAATAAACTAGAAAGCACCTATATTACTCTAACATCCCAGTGCGTTAAATAAAATCGCCTGATACATTATTTCATCTTTCAAGCAGTGCTGATTTACAGTGCAGACACTTATTGTCCAGAAAGTACAGTTTCTGATGGAAAACAACATATTACAAAGAAAAAGAGTTGATGAGGAGATATGAATGGAAGTAATGGTCAACAAATAAAGCCTTGTGATGAATTAAAAAAAAAAATTCTGCCTTTTTTCAGATACATAAATCTATGCTAGCGTTAATGTGTTAGCTGTGTTATTAATTTTGTTTCTATCTGCATGATGTCTGTGAAAATGATGGTCAGCTGAATGTCAGTGACAGTTCAGCATACTGACATGGTAGTGATGAAATGGGATGGAGTGACATCATGGGGTGAATCCTGAAGGAATCAATAAACAAAAGAGCAAGTTATGAAACATATGCAAATTTGACACACAAGGGATAGAAATAGGTATCAGGAATAGTGGTTATTCACAGGACCAGAGATGAGGACAGTCACAAATATTCCAAATTATCAA